>NW_017619163.1:0-47500 GCF_001879475.1 Ipomoea nil | reverse complement strand
ACGCTGTTTTTGTCTGGTCGTGTACGGAAAATCCTAAAAACGTTTTTAGTCAAGGCTTGTACAGACAAATAGAATTAAAATTTCAATAAATTTTTTTTCTAAAAAGTATATATATTTTATAATGTAAATACTGTGCTAACAATTTATGTAAGAGTAAATATCAAATTTGGTCTCATGAGTATTAGTAAAATGACAATTTTAGTCCATATATTTAATTCATATCAATTTCATTCAAGACTATTATTTTAGTGCCAAAATTTATCACACCGGTCACCTCTTTGTTTAAGACATGTCGAAATATGAAATTATTAAGGGTATTTTCGTCATTTTCAAATTAAGATCCCAATTTGAACATGAATAAAGGGATTTAAGTCCTAAGATCTATCTCAATTCGCAGTTCTCCTTCTCAAATTAAGATAGGATGAGGAGGAGAACTGCGAATTGAGATTGATTTTAGGTTTTAAATCCCTTTATTTATACTCAAATTGAAAGTTGAAAAGGACAAAAATGTCTTTAAAATTTTTAAATTTTAGCATGTCTTAAATGGAGGGGTGATTAAGGGTGTGCAAACTTTGGATAATTTTCGATTCAATTAATGGTTAAAGATTTTTTCAAAGTTCGGTTGACGGTTAATTCGGTTCGAAAGTGAATGGTTAACCGATCTTTTTAATATATATATATATATATATATATATATATATATATATATATATATATAATGTATTAAATATTTATATGTAATATGTTTACATGTTGTTACGATATTGTTTTTGTATATTTTGTTATGAATTTATTATGATATGTATTATTTTAATTGAATTTATTATTTTATGTGTTATTTTTAGGATTTTAAATTTAAACTTAAAAAAGTTCGGTTAATCGGTTAACTGACTGATTAATCGAAAATTTTTTTGGTTCGGTTAATTCGGTAATACAAAATTCGGTTCGGTTAACGGATAAATGTTTAAAAACTTCTTTTAAATCGGTTTGGTTAACCAAATGGTTAACCGATTGAACACCCATAGGGGTGATCGACGTGATGAATTTTAGTGCTAAAATAATAGTCGTGGATAGAAATTGGTACTAGAACAATAATGGTGGATAAAAATTGATAGGAATTAAATATATGAATCAAAATTATCATTTTACTAATACTCTTTGAGACCAAAATTAGTATTTGCTCAGCTATGTAAATATAAAAAAGAAAAGTTTATAGGTGTATAAATAGCTGGTGAGCAGATCGGTTTTGTCTCAACACACACTCTCTCTCACTCTCTCACTCTCTCACTATCCCTGCAAAGCTGCAACTCATCTTCCTTCCTTCCATATATAGTGTTGGGTCTAGAGAGAGAAAATGTTCGCCGGAGAGAATGGTTTGCAAGGAGACCCGAGACTGAAGGGCATTTCTGATGCTATCAGAGTTGTTCCTCATTTCCCAAAACGAGGTAATTAATCTCGTTATGATGATATACACAAACATGAAGTGATTTTCTGCGTATGTATGTATATGTGTCTGTTTTACAGAAATAGTTATGGTTTTTTTTTTTTTTTTGTTGGGAACTAGGAATAATGTTCCAGGACATAACGACACTATTGTTGGATCATAAGGCCTTTAAGGATACTATTGACATCTTTGTTGATCGATACAGGCACATGAACATCTCTGTTGTTGCCGGTATTCTCTCTCTCTCTCTCTCTCTCTGTGTGTATGTATATGTGTTTTTTTTTTTTTTTTTTTTTTTTTTTTTTTTTTTTTTACTATGGAGAAAATGGATTTTTTTCTGTTAGCTGAGTACTGTGGTTAGTGTTAAGAACAAGAAATCTCGACTTCTGTTAGTGACTGTGGGGGTTTGGAGGACAGTTTATGGAAGCAGGTTTTTTTTATGGTGTTATGAAATTTAAATAATTAATTAAAAAAAAAAAGAAGAAATAAACGTACAGTTTATTCGTACAATTATAAAATATATATATTTTAAATCTTATAATTTGGATTAAAAAAATGAGATTTTTAATTTGACTTTTGGTGTCCTCACTGTCCTGTAACATCGGTAATTCTAAACTTTGAGGTTTTAATGTATTGGTTTTTTTTTTTTTTTTTTTTTTTTTTTTTAATGTTTCTGGGCTCTTTTAGTTGCTTTAGTTTTAGTATAGTATGATGGTTTCGGGTTGTGGAGATATCCTTGTGTGCATCGGCATTTGATTATGTCTATTGAACCATTGAGTCACTGTAATTTACATTCTCTCAAGGGCCAGAGTATGTGGATCCTTGAGGTTGGGATTGAACCTTTTGGGGAAGAAAAAATATAATTGTAGTATGATTAATGCATCTAATAATAATTAATAATTAATAATTAATAATATAATAATAGGTGTTGAAGCTCGAGGATTCATGTTTGGTCCTTCAATTGCTCTGGCAATTGGTGCAAAATTTGTTCCTCTTCGAAAGCCTAAAAAGTTGCCAGGTACCCTTCCAGTTTTATAAGTAATGTATAAAAATAGGGAGATGATTTGATTGAGTAGAAGCTAAGGTAGTGAAGTTAATTTTTTATTGGTGAATTTGGAAATTGGAAATTGGAAATAGTATAATATAATATAATGGGCGCATGCAGGAGAAGTTATATCAGAGGCATATGTGCTTGAATACGGTAACGACTGCTTAGAGATGCATACTGGTGGTGTTGAGCGAGGAGAACGAGCATTGATCATCGACGATTTAGTGGCTACAGGAGGGACCCTGTCTGCAGCTATAAGGCTTTTGGGTGCAGTGTCATCCTCATTTTTACATTATTATATATTTATATTCAATTCTGCTCCCTCACCTCTCATCTTCCTTTTACTTTCCAATCCATTCATACATACATACTAATAAACATGCATTTTTGCTTGCTGTTCTTATTCAATATTGATTAGAACGCGTTGGAGCTGAGGTAATTGAATGTGCATGCGTCGTTGGCTTGCCTGAGGTTAAGGTATATATATATATATTAATCCTAGCTCAGTAGCTCAGCTCCCATCATCTAATTAATTAATTAATCTAGTTTCTTGTTCCTTAAAACTTAGCTTACTGAGTTACTGGGATATGATTAATGCATTGCTCTGCAGAAAGCACGATTGCTGAATGGGAAACCTCTGTATATCCTCGTCGAGCCTAGCAAATGCCAAATGTTGTGATCCATCCATCTATCAAGGCCGGTATTCTACGTGTATCCATCTATCATGTTTAGTTCCATGATTCGATCTGCTGTCAAAATCTCAGTTTTTGCTGTCTATGTTCTTGTTGCTGTTACAGACCGATCGATCATGGGAATTGCGATAGCCTCGTTTACTTCAACTTGGATCATCTCAAACTCTACCTCGTGTGGTGTTTTCCATGGAAGTGTAAGAGGCTTTTGAGAGGAACATTAAAAATGAGGAAGATGGGATAAAGAAAAGGGTAGGTATTTGATATTGATCTGAGTGAGTGTTTTGATGTGTCACTTGCTGGGACAATTGATTTCAATTCGCAAATAGGAATATTGTCTCTTTGTAATAACATGTACGGACCAACATCCATCTCATCATCATCTTCATTATTCTCACCAAATCCAACTGCCGTATTAATAAAATTAAATATTTGACTAAGTGTATTTTGGTCCATTATGTGCAATCAAATTCGCTGTTGTAACCACAAATCATGTCTCTTTAGTCATCATCACATGTTATGCTCATTGTCATGTCATCAAGATTCAACCTAACATCGTCCTAAGTTCACTTCTCAATAACACCAACTTAGTAGCCTTCTTCGTTTGAATTAATTAGCTATGAACAATTTAAGCTAGTTTATTTTATTATAATCATTTGTCAGCTAGGGTTACAGTGTGGAGTTTACTCAATGCACAACTTTGAACAGTTTTTTTTTATATAAACCACAATGTGGTCCGGGTCTTTCTTTGTCCGTTTAACGGTCCAGGTCCACCCGGTTCGCTACGAAAAGCACAGAAACTAGCCCAGAGGAAATCGTCATTTTGGAGTTTACTCAATGCACAACTTTGGACAGTGACTAAGTTTTTCTCATCATCTAAAAAAATTGAGTTAATATCATCTGAGGTCCTCCGAGTATAGTGATTTTGCCACATTTAGTCCTAAACTTTCAAATTAACCATCTGTCGTCCTTCGATTTTCAAATATAACCATTTGTGGTCCAAGTTAACCACTCATAGTCCTTCAACTATTAAACTTTAACCAACCATGGTCCTTTCAAGAGGACCATAACTGGTTAAATTTCAAAACTTGAAGGGCCATGGGTGGTTAACTTGGATCACAGATGGTTAAATTTGAAAGTCGAAGGACCACATATGGTCAATTTGAAAGTTTAGGACTAAACGTGGCAAAAACCATTATACTCGGAGAACCTTAGATGTTATTAATACAAAAAAAATTCGTCTTATATTGTATTTGGATAACCGTTATACCATGGATCATGGTTCAGATTATAAAGTACAATTGACATATAAATTATTGTTTTAGTATATATATATATATATATATATATATATATATATATATATATATATATATATATATATATATATATATATATATAACCATCCTACAAACCATCTATAACCATATGAAAGCTGGACAATTCCTGGGCGTCATGCCCTACACAGAGGGTGGGAACGATGCTCCTAAAGCCATAACGGGTCAGTTCCACCCTCAAGCGTCAGGTCGGTCCCCCGCGGTACAGAGCTCTGCATTTTTATCCGAGGGAACCTATGCGACCATCCACAGGAGCAATGAAACTAGCCATCAACCCAAACCACCCTCATGCGTTGGACAGATCCCCTCCGGTACAGAGCTCTGCATTTTTATCCGAGGGGACTGTGAATAGTCCGCCACATGAGCACTGGTGCTCACCTCCACCCACCCTTGGAACCCAGGCCACCCCCGTACGTACAGATCTCTGCATTTTATCGCAGAGGGCTTCAACGGCCCAAAGTCCCAAGCGATGGCTCCCTAACCACTGGTGCCAACATATATACCACCCTTAAGCGTCAGGCCAGCTCCCTCGGTACAGCGTACTGTATTTTAACCCAGGGAACCTGTATAGCCATCCACAGAAGCAATAGCATATATGCTAAGCACCAGAAGCCCACCTCACACCCACCCAACCCCTCATAGAAACAGCCAGCCATAATTCACCAAGCATCATATCAAACACATATAAACAAGCAAGATTAAAGGAGCACTCCCACCTCAGAGTGTACGCTATGAATGAAACACAAGAATAAAATCCTGCATGACACACAGCTACAAACAGAAGCAGAACAGGCAAAGAGAACACAAAGCAGAAAGAGAAACCCCCAATACAAGAAGCCCCTTACGCCCCATGCTAACAAAGCCAGGAAAAAATAAAAAAATAAACCAAAGCTAAAGTAAAGAGAACGTAAGCAAACCCCGCCCTCAAGGCGGATAAGCAAAGTCGATGAAAACGTAGGGCACGTCATCATGGATAAGGAGAGCGCGCACCCTAGGCGGTAAAGCAGCAAGTGTAGTGAAGGTAGTCTCCCCAGGTTTATCGAGGACCCAATCTGCATGAGCCTGAGTCGGAAGATTCGCCCGGGAAGAGCATAACATGAAAGTGATAGAGCCACAGGAACAGATGAAACGCAGTCTGGAGGCCACGTCATCTATGTACCAAGGCGTGGTGACTGTAGCATCAAAGAAGGCCTCCAAGTCACGGACAGAGGTCTCCACCACTAGAACCCGATGACCTCCGTCCAGGCACCAAGTCAGACAAGAGAAGAGAACTCGGAAAAGACCCCGGATAGACTCCCTCGGTCTAGACCAGGCGACCCCATAGCAAAGCCAGCCACCCTGGTTGCGGACCAAGGCAGCCGCCCCCCCTTTCTGAAGCCGAAAGAGCAAGATTAATCTTGAGAGAACCAGAAGAAGGGGGGGGGGGGGGGGGGGGACCACCGAACAGCGCGGATCACTCGGCGAGGCACATGTGCCTCCAGATAGGACACGATCATCTGCCAATTAGGCAGGAGGATATGCTGGCCTGGCCACCGCCTGATCAGGCACTCAACCATGCCCCGAGCTACCCCAAACATAACTCGCGCAACAGTTGGGGTATCCCGACCGTGTAAGCACCCATTGCGTTGTTTCCAAAGCTCCCAAAGAACCAGATATGGCAACCTGCAAAGAACAAAAGAGCGAAGAAGATTATGCGTACCACTTCGCCCCCAGCTAGCGATCAAAGTCCGTAGACTCCTATGTCGTGACTGGAGGCCAAGGGACGCAAACACATGATGCCATACAGCGCGTGCTGTATCTCCTGAGTAAAAAATATGTGCAATGGAGTCTAAAGCAAGAGCTAGACAACACCAACACCTCGAAACAACCACGTGGCCGAAACGAGATAGGACGTCGTCAGTAGGCAGGCGACCCCGGAACACCCTCCAAGCCAAGAAGGACACATTGAAAGGAAGGTGTTTATGCCAATACTTAGCAAGGAAGGGATCCGGGTCAACAAGCCTAGCAGGTCGCAGAAAAGACTTCGCCGTAGCGAAAGATAACATACCATCAGATGCCAGGTGCCAAATAGGAATATCTCGCGGACCCTGCCCTAGACGGGACAAGTCCACCTGTAACCCAGCCAAAGCCAAGTCCGCATGATCAAATAAGTCAAGGGCGCCATCAGTAACGTAGTCCAGAAGTAGCGCACGGGAGTAAGAGACCCCGGGAAAGGATAAAGTCAGCCAAGCGGACCAAGACCCGACCAGTTGTCCCACCAGAAATTAACCTGGCCTTGGAACAACCGCCAGCCTATAGCACGCTCAACCTCATCACGAACAGCCAACATCCGCTTCCAGGTACGAGAGTCAGAAGTCTGGACAAGCTTTGCAACCGGGTGAACCCGACTACAATACTTGGCCCGCATAAAATCTGTCCAAAGCGTATACTCAGTGCGAAAAGACCACCACAACTTCGCACTAGCAGCACGCACCATCAAATCCAGGTCCAGGAAACCAACCCTGCCCTCCTTTTTGGGGAGAGCGAGATTCTTCCACGAACTCCAATGATACCGGGACCCACCAGACTGCCTCTAGAAGAAACTAGCAAAACAACGCTCAAGGTCCCGGATCACCTGCTTGGGCCGGGCACAGGCGGCGAAAAGATGTAAAGGTATCGCCTAAAGCACAGATGTAATCAGAGTGGCCTTCATGCCTTTTGACAGGACTCGCCGTTCCCAACCCAAACACTTGGCCTTCACCTTATCAACTGTTGGGCTAAAGTAGATGCACTTCTTCCGTCCCACGTACACAGGGCAACCAAGATATGTAAAGGGAAAATAACGGTGGATGCAACGAGTCGCCCTACGTACTCGTTGTAGCACTCTATCAGGAGTACGAGGATGCATGTAAAAAGCACTCTTCTGTAAAATGACCAACTGTCCTGAGATAGACTCAAACTCCTTGATGGCCGAAATAACAGTTTAATGGCACCCTGTCTGGCTGTACTGAATATAATGATATTATCTGCATATACCAAGTGGTGGATGTGTGGGGTGCCAGGTGGATGAGTGAAACGGGGGACTGCAGGATCCTCATAAACACGGGCCATGTAAACTGAAAGAACCTCAGCCGCAATGATGAACAAACTAGGCGACAAAGGATCGCCCTGCCGCAGTCCCCGGAACGAAGTAAAGAAGCCCTCTTTAATGCCATTAACAATCACCGAGTACCAAACATTGGACACTGCCCTGAAAACCAAGTCAATCCAGACCTCTGAAAAACCGAGGCGGCGCATCACTGAGGTCAAGAAAATCCAAGAAACTCGATCGTATGCTTTAGCCATGTCTAACTTAAGCACAACGTCACGCTTCTGAACCTGTAGTCCGTGGCACATCTCTGAAGCAAGTAGGATGTTATCAGTAATCGATCTCTCGGCCGCAAAACCACTCTGGTGCGGTGACAAAAGGCGGGGAAGAACCGTACCCAATCTAACCACCATCAGCTTGGTGACTATTTTGCTGCTGAAATTACACAAGCTGATCGGTCTATAATCTGCACAAGTCTCAGGATTCGGCTTCTTCGAAAGCATGACGATGGATGTGTGCCTGATAGCCCTGGTGAACTCTTTGCCCAAAAAATAACTCTATACAATCAGCACCACGTCAGCGCGAACAATATCCCAGCAAGCCTTATAAAAGGCTCCCGAGAAACCATCTAGACTGGCGGCGCTAACTGAACTCATCTGAAACAGAACGACCTTGATCTCCTCTTCCTCTGGTACCACAGTCAGCAAATCATTGTCGGCCTCAGTGACCAACTGCGGAACACAATCGAGTAAAGAAGTATCAAAGCCCCCAATCTCGGCAATAAACATGTGCTCAAAGAAAGATACTGCCTGTGTGGCAATACCCTCCCTATCCTCAATCCACTGGCCTGTATCATCTCTAACTCGGTGAATGAAGAGTTTCCGCCTGCGCTCTTTTACAAGAGAGTGAAAGTAGTGAGAGTTCCTCTCACCCTCTTGTACCTCAGTGATGTGCGCCTTCTGTTGCCAAAACTCTTCTTCTATCATGACTTGCTTTTGTAAAAGAGCAACCCCTTCCTTATATTCCAATAAAACGTGATCATCATCAGGGTGTTGCTGAAGGGCCCTTTCAAGGGCTTGTACTCGGTCCTCATATTCTTTCAGGCAGGCGAAAATGTTTCCAAAGACCTCATTGCTCCAAACACTGAGGGCCTTAGCAAGTCTGTTCAGTTTAGTGGCCAGGACAAACATAGGAGGTCCAGAAACCAGGGCTAACCAGCTATCACGCACCACCCGCTGAAAATCGTCATGCTTTACCCACACATTCAGAAAAACGAAATGCTTCGGAACCACCTGTGCACTCAATAAATCACAAGATATCAACAGGGAACTGTGGTCAGACGTGGCTTTTGACAAATGCCGAACAGATGTCTTGAAAATCGAGTCCTACACCGAGGTATAGAGACACCGATCCAAGCGCATCCAGATGGCTGCCTCCTTACGCCTCCCGTTCCACCAGGTGAAACAGGAGCCATAAAAAGGCGCGTCAATCAAGTCACACGTACTAACACAGTCCCGAAAAGGCGTGGTCCGCCGATGAGGGTACGGAAAACCACCCTTTTTCTCATCCACACTAAGTAAACAGTTAAAATCCCCCGCTACAGACCAAGGAACGCCTCCGGGTAGCCTTGTTGAAATAGAGCGCAACTCATCTCATAAAGGCACCCGATGGCGTTCTTTGGTCTTAGCATAAACAAAAGAAATCCAAAAGGGGGACGGAACAGTAGAGAGGGCGCAAGCCACCGAGATACACTGATCAGACTAGCCCTCAATACTTACCGAAAGATCATTATTCCAAAAAAGCCAGATTTTATTATTACAATAAGATAAAGAATGATCAAAACTAAAACGAAGCTGAAAATACCCAAGCCGATCAGGAGAACTAAAAGGCTCGTTACAATTGCAAGGTGATGAGAAGATGAAGTTATTGAGTGAGAGGGTGGAGCAATTAAGTGCCCACAGCAAGATGCTAGAAAAACAACTTGCCAACCAAGCTTCTACTTCTAGCACGAGAGTCACAGGAATGTTGCCCGCTAGCACCAAAAATCCAAGGGAGCATGTAAATGCAATTGTTACAAGGAGTGACATGGTACTTAAAGAGCTACCTCTTCCAATCAAAGCATCAATTCCTAAAAAGACAGCTGAGGAGAAGATTGAAGAGATACTTGATGGTGTAGAAATTGAGCCAACTGTTGTGCAGAATAAGCCACAAGTTCAAAAGGAGGTAGAGAAGCCCGTGAGAAGGTATGTACCACCATTGCCTTTTCCTCAAAAATTTGAAACAGCAAAAGAAAGTAGGTGGAAAAAGTTTTTGGAGATTGTTAAGAGTTTGAAAAGTTTCAGTTCCCTTACTTGATTTGCTTTCACAAGTTCCCTTTTATGGAAATTTTTGAGGGAGATTCTAGCTAAGAAAAAGAAATATGGGGAACGAGAGATGGTTGCTGTGGCACAAGAGTATCGGGCATTGACGCCAGGTATTGGGAGGAGTATACCTAAGCATAGAGATCCGGGGAAGTTCACAATTCCTTGTGTTATTGGAGGCCGACCTTTAAAGGGATCCCTTTGTGATTTAGGAGCTAGTGTGAGTGTTATGCCTCTTACTCTTTGTCAAAAGTTGGGGTTGGGAGAACCAAAACCAATCCAATTCACTTTGCAAATGGCGGATCAATCCATCACAAAGCCTATTGGAATTCTTGAAGATGTCCCAGTTCGTGTGGATAAGTATTTTGTGCCTTGTGACTTTATTGTGATAGCTGCCCCAATGAATCCAGACATCCCACTCATTTTGGGGAGACCTTTCTTAGTCACTACCCGGAGCAATAATTGATGCAAGGGAAGGCTCCATGATCTTTGACTTTGGGGATAAAAAGGTGGAATTTAATGTTCTTGATGAGTCAAAGGTCATTGATTGCAAGTCAATTTTGCACATTGACCCTACTTTCAAGGTGACACATGATGAGTATATGCATTTGAAGAGTTCATGGGGTGATGAGATCAAACTCGTGGATCAACCGGGATGAGCACTCCATAACCAGGTTAGGTCGAGCTAGCGACGTTAAACTTAGCGCTTCATGGGAGGCATCCCATGTTATCTTTTATTGCTTTCATATTTATTGCTTTCTAGTTTAGTTTTATTGCTTTCTAGTTTCGTTTTATTTTAGTTTTATTGATTTTTAGTTCGTCCTATTTTTGCTTTTTCTTTGCTCTTGTTCTCCTCTCTTTTGTTTTGCATCAGAGACGATGCAAATTTTTAAGTGTGGGGGAGGAGCCATTAATTTGGGGATAATTTTAAAATTTTTGCTTTTGCTTGGATGACTCATATGCTATTTTTGAATAAGTTACTTGTCTTAGCATGCAATTGCAATTACTCTCTCTTGTTGGTTAGTGGTTTGTTTTAGTGGTGCTTGTTGCATCTCAATTTGTGATTGATGATTTGAGGTGTAATACATAATTGATCTATTCCCTTTCCAATAGCTTTGTTAACCACTTAATAATTGGATTAATTCTTGATCTTGTGTGTTATGCATTGCTAGTGAAGGCTTATGTGAGATTCCGGTCATGGGTGTTTTGCTAGAACTTGCCTCATTACTCCCTAAGTGATGTCTAAGTTTTGCATGTTTTGAAGTGATTTAGGTCATTTTTGTTTAGCCATAGCCTTTAAACCTGTCCCTATATATTTTTATCCTTTATGTCCCCATTGTGCCTTTTGTTTGTTCAAATAACTGCTAAGCACTTTTCCCCTCATTGTGATTGTTTTTCTTTGATTTACCCCCGTTATTATAACCCTTAGCCCTTGGCCAAATATTTCACTTCCATCCTTTGAGAGAATGAAACTTTTATCTTTTTTATTTATGTAAGAAGAGTTTTATGGAGTTGTGACAAAAAACAGCTAATATTACAAATGTTCAAGTGTGGGGGTCATGAATGATTGAATTAAAATTATCTTGCTGAATCCAAAAGAAGTCCAAAGAAAAGAAATCCAAAGAAAAGAAGAGAAAAGAAAAGAAAAGAATGAAAGAAAGAAAGATTGGAAATTTTGAGTTTGGACCCCCACTTTCCAAAGAGTTGTTGAGTTCTTAAAAGAAATTTGCTCATTGAAATTGTGATTTATCTCATCTCTTCTAAATTTTGAAAGTATTGATAATAGTGACATTATCTCTTTTTGTTAATTTTTCCATACAACTTCTTTGTTAGCCATCACTCGTAGCCCCATTACAAGCTAAATAAAGTCCTAGTTGATCTTAGCATGCATTCTTAGATTTGATCTAGGGGAGTAAGAATGGCAAGCCTATGAGATCTCATTCATAAGCCGTGTTTTGCATAATCTCAACTGAGTATTTGTGCACACTTGATCTTCACACACTGTAAATTCTTGGTGCTTGGTTATTGGCTTGAGAATGGGTCTTATGTGCCAAGCTAATTTGATTCTTGAAGCTTGTTGTTTTGTAACGAGTTGGTTGGTGGTTTGAAAGGTTGTGCAAGAGAGAGTATGAGTAATTTGTATGCTTTGATTTGTGATTTATTTATTGGTTTTGCTTGAGGACAAGCAATGGCTTAAGTGTGGGAGAGTTGATGTGAATCCAATTGTGCATATTTCTATTATTGATTTGATTATATTTATTAGGCTTGAGTCCATAATTTTAGTACTTTAATTGCTTAAACCCTTGTTTTATTATTTAGTTATGGTTCACACTCGTTTTGAATGTTTTACGGTGTTTGTTAGTGTTTTTGAATATTTTAGGTCAAATCTATGTGAAGAGAAGTTCTAGGACAAATTTAGAGTTAAAATGGACCGAATGACGCATACTCAGCAAGATTTCAAGAAAACTTTCGGTTCGTACAGCACTGATTGCTCGCAAATTTGAAATTGACGTCGCGCAGCGCAAGATCAAAGGGCGGCAAGTATTTTCAATTACAAAGTGACTTCAACTTCTAAATTCAAACTTCAAATTCCAATTCAAACTTTAATATACTATTCAAACTTCAATTCCAAATTCATATTAAATTAAATAACGTCAATTTCTTTAAATTAAATAAATAGAATTCTAATTTCGGCTCAGATACAATTTCAATCTAATTTTGCACAGAATTTCTATTTCAATCAGGATTGGTTCTGGGCTTCTGCTATAAAATTCTCCCTTCCTCAACCCTACTATTCATTCAGAGATCTTTGGAGACAAGACATGGAGAAATCAAGAGCCACGAGTTATCTTGGGAAGCAAGAAGAAGACTAGGGAGATTCGAGAGAATCGTCTGGTTCATTCTTGTACTCTTTTGATGATTTATAATTATTTATTTATATTTGCTATGTATAATTTGGCCATGCTTGGCTAAATTTTTTAGAGATTCTTGGGTAAAAGTGTTTATGAACCTATGTGCCTGAGCTCACAGTTTCTTTAATATATTATTATTTGGATTTAATACTTGTGTTGCAATTGTGTTTATCATTCTTGTTGTTAGTAGTTTAGGGCCCGAATTGCTTGCTTCATAGCCATATTCATGTCTGAACGAGAGTTAGGCATAAATTAGAACAAACACAATTGCACCTAATTGTTGCACCTTGAGAAATGGTAATTTATTCGGGAGATTTAAATCTTGATTATTGCCAGTTCGAGAGATGGTAGTAGTTAGGAATTTATGATGCTTGTTCTTGTTTTATTGGGTGATTATCGCACGAGAGTGGATATTCAGCAGTGTTAGTGACTACGAGAGTAGCTCTATACCACTTTGCATCCTCACACTCGTATGAACCCAGATTTAATATTACATTAGGTTAGGCACTAGGGGAATAAACACTTGAATCCCAGGAATCTCAGTCTCTCTCCATTGTTTTCAAAACTCTGAATCTCTGCTTTATTTTATTTATTTTATGCAATTAATCATCCAAGTCAATTGTTAGGATTAGGTTTGAAGAATAAATTAGTAACTAGTGCTTGATACAACCACTTCCCTGTGGATCAATAACTCGTACTCCGAGTATTTATTTGTTTGCAAATATACTACGCACCATGCACACTGCCTCCGAACGCGGATTGATCGTGCGGACCTAGCCAACGGATCGAGAGGGGATCCGTTGGCCAGATCCGTTGAGAGGCGAATCAGAGTGATGGATCATGGAGTGATCTGTCACTCCAATCCGTTACTTGGCGGAGCCAAGTGACGGGTCCTCTCGAGGACCGTTACCCAGCTCCACTAAGTCAAACCAGAAGAAGACCGGGCCCTCTAAGGCTCAGCCATGTGTTGTTTCGGACCGAGACTCGTGGACCCTTGAGGCTCGGACACTTGGACTCGTAACGACACGCTAGTATGATGATGGGCATATTTTACGCTCATATTTTAGGTACATCTTTATAATATTTTTATATTAATTATTTAATATTATCTAATAATTAGTTCTTTTTATATACATAGTATAATCTATTCTTATACTATATATAATATATATAATATATAATTTATAAGAGTACATACTACGTACTTAATACTATATATATATAATATACAATATAATATATAATATAATATATATAATATAGAATGCATTATAGTATACATATAATGCGTACTACATTATAATTACTTATATATATATATATATATATATATATATATATATATATATATATATATATATTATAAATCTAAACTTTACAATTGATTTTTTCTTTTTTGTACAGGCATGCATCATAATAACATGGCTGGAATTGTGGAAGACTCAGGCATAAGGCAAAATAATAGGAAAAATGAATGGTAGAAAATGATTGGGAAAATATATAAATAGTTAAGGTTTTCTATTGTAAAATGTTCATTCTTCCCCTCTCGAATATTCTTTAAAGTTGTTATCAATGTCCATTCGCGGCTAATTTCTAGTTTGGTTTAGTGAATTGAAGCCCCGGAGTTCATTACGCTGTAAGGTTATTTATTTATTTTTATTATATATATTTTTATGCATTTGAGTATTAAATATTCTTCTAAATTATTTGAATAGTTGTATCATTTAATTGCTAGGGAGGCCTACTAGTTATTTATTTGATATAATTATTTGCTATATTAGTTAATGTTGTGCTACAAATTATTCTAATATTCAGTAGCAACTGAGGTTAATTATTGACGGCTTAGTGATAATTGGTCTCGGGTCGAATATTTTCCTAAGTTAAATGCAACCGCTTGTGCTTGTGTTATTTAGTTTGTCGGTTTTCCTAGTTCCTATTGCTGCTATTAAATTAAATCTATAGCGCTTGTCTTAGATTATTTAGTAGTTAGGGGTAATTAAACCGCTTGTGCTTTATTTATCTATAACTAAGGGAAAACAGAAATGAAATAATTTCACGACAAATATTCAATTGCATATTAATTACTTTATTAATCAATGATCAGTGTTAAATTCCGGTGGTGGATCTTTACTAACCAAAGTTTTCTATTATAAGTGTTTTCGATATATTATTTTCACTGTTTATTCGTTCGATTAAATTTCTCGTTTATTTAATTTCTCTTTTATTTAATATTTATTCTCGACATATTCCAAACCCCCCATCGTTTCCTTAAGCACAAAGGTTAACCTAGTTACTCCTCGTGGGATCGATCCTTACTCCCGCTACTACGTTTGTAAGGTTTTAATTTGGGAGCCTACGACAGCTCACCAAATTTTGGCGCCGTTGCCGGGGAGATTTTCTAGCTTATTTTGTGTTTGTTTATTTATTTAATTATTTATTTTTTTATTTGTTTATTTATTTTTCAATTTGTCCCAAACGAAAATAAAAAAAAATAAAAATTTCTTTTCTTTCATTACTTTTACATAATTGCAAATCAAAATATATATTTTTTTTGTTTATGACTATAACTCGATCTGCTAATCAAGAACTCTTGCCGTACTATCCGGAAATTGAAAGAACTATACGCAGGTGGGAGAAACAAGCTTTGAGAAAATTGGAGTTTAGTGATCTGGCTACCGACTCTACCGATTCTACCAATTCTGATTTAGAAGAGGAACCCATGGCTCAAAATCGGACATTAAAAGAGCTTGGAGCTCCAAATTTGGATCAGCAACCTTTATGCATTACTTTTCCCGCTCTGGATGCTAATATACAATTTGAACTAAAATCTGGGTTAATTCATCTTTTGCCTTCTTTTCATGGACTTGCAGGTGAAGATCCGCACAAACACTTAAAGGAATTTCATGTAGTGTGTTCGAGTATGAAACCCACAGGGGTTACTTAAAAACAAATCAAGTTGAGAGCCTTTTCCTTTTCGTTGAAAGATTCAGCGAAGGATTGGCTATACTATATACCTTCTGGGAGCATCACCACATGGAATAACTTAAAGACATCATTCCTTGAAAAATATTTCCCAGCTTCAAGGGCGGCCAACATTAGGAAAGAAATCTGTGGTATAAGGCAAAACAATGGAGAGTCCTTGTATGAATATTGGGAGCGTTTCAAGAAACTATGTGCAAGCTGCCCACACCATCAAATTAGTGATCAATTACTCATTCAATACTTTTATGAAGGACTTTTTCCAATGGATAGAAGCATGATTGATGCCGCAAGCGGTGGTGCTTTAGTTGACAAGACACCGGACGCTGCAAGAACTCTAATTGCAAACATGGCTGCAAATTCTCAACAGTTTGGCAATAGACTTGTCCAACCGTCTAAGCAAGTGAATGAGGTAAATATTTCTGCTCTTGAACAACAAATTACTGGTTTAACTAATCTTGTTCGTCAATTAGCAGTAGGCAATATGCAAACTGTAAAAGCATGTGGAATTTGCTCGGTAGTTGGGCATCAAACTGATACCTGCCCAACTCTTCAAGAAGAACCTATTGAACAAGTCAACATGGCTGGAGGTTTTCCTGGACAACCTCAAGGTAAGTATGATCCGTTTTCCAATACATATAATCCTGGATGGAGGGATCACCCAAACCTTAGCTATGGGAACTCACAAGGGAACCAGTTTGTTCAGAATCGTTCCACTTTTCAGCAGTACAGACAAGAATCGACCCAAAACTTTAGCTCAGGTACGAATCTAGAAGATATTGTTAAATCTCTTGCTACTAACACTTTGCAGTTTCAACAAGAAACACAACTATTCCAACAAGAGACAAGAGCTAGTATTCAAGAAACAAAGGTTAGTATTCAAAACTTAGAAAGGCAAGTGGGCCAACTAGCAACTACGGTAAGTCGATTGGAAGCACAGAGCTCTGCCAAATTACCCTCTCAAACGATCGTTAATCCTAAAGAGAATGTAAGTGCAATTACTGTGGGAAGTATGTCGCTGGAAAAGAATGTTGATTTAGACAAGGAAATAAGTGCAGGTGACATTGCCAATAAAGAGAAGTCCCAAGGTAACCTTTCTTCTTTTTCTGATTATGAACCAGTACCTCCTTTTCCTCAAGCTCTTTTGGAACCAATAAGAGGAAACTCAAATAATGATTTATATGAGACATTTCGTGAATGTGAGGCTAATAAACCATTTTTAGATTATATGAAAAAGATACCTCGCTATGCAAATTTTCTAAAAGAGGTATGCACATTGAAAAAGAAACAAAATAAAGGAGTTGATGAAGTGAAAGTGCACGAGAATGTCTCTATGGCTAGTCAAGGCAATCTTCCTGAAAAGTGCAAAGATCCAGGTATGTTTACTATTCCGTGCATGATAAGTGGTGTGAAACTTGAAAATGCTATGTTAGATTTAGGAGCTTCTATTAATGTTATGCCATATTCTGTGTATGCTTCTTTAAATCTTGGACCCTTGACTAAATCTAGTATAATAATTCAATTGGCTGATGGATCTACTACATATCCTAGGGGTGTGATTGAAGATTTGCTTGTTGAAGTTAATAACTTGGTTTTTCCTGCTGATTTTTATGTGCTTGATATGGAAAATAGTAATAAAATTTCTCATATTTTGTTAGGAAGACCATTCTTAAAAACTGCAAAAACTAAAATCGATATTCATAGTGGTATGCTTACTATGGAGTCTAATGGCAAACTTGTGAATTTTAGTATTTATAATACCATGAAATCTCCTAGTGATGATAATTTTGCAATTTTTGTTGATTCCTTGAAATTTGTTAAATTTAATGAAATTGCTTCTATTGAGAATAAAGAAGAACCAAATAATAAATCATCTTTGAGTACTAATCTGCATGAAGGGACTATTTTGAATCGTAATCATCTAAGAAACTCAACGAGACGGTGGAAATTTAAAGAAATATCATAAGTCGAGCCAACGACGATAAACAAAGGCGCTGCTTAGGAGGCAACCTAAGGTGTGTTTGTTCCATTCTTTTTCTTTTATTCCCTATTCTCATTCAATAACCCTTATTCTACATGTTTTTATTCAACATTGGGGACAACATTGATAATAAGTGTGGGGGAGGGAATTTAGTTTTATTATTTGTTTGCATATGTCAAAATTTTCAAAAATTTTCACAAATATTTTCTTAGTATTTTATGCTAAATAAGTATTATTTTGAAAAATTACAATATTTTCCTTTCTTGGAATTCATGACATGATTGAATAAATAGTTTGGCAAGTTGTGATTAGTTTGTTAGCATTTCCTGTTCGATGTGTAGTGGCTAGATTAAGTAAGCAATAAACCTGTGAGTGTTTTGAGTCATTGACTGACACTTCGGTCTTATTTTCTTTCTTTTGTGTGATTTCTTCCATAATTTTGTTTCTCTAGAACATGCCTTGATTCTCTTTTAAAGCTAATTAGACCATGCATGATTCAAATGTGATTAAGGCCATTATTTGACTTTGAGCCTCACTAGCCAAATAACCGGTTTGTCCTATGATTTATTTCCCTTTGTTAACCACTTTGAGCTTTATGGCCATTCCTTTCTTTATTTTGGACCACATTACAAGCCTTTTATATCTAAAATAATGCCTTCACCCAGCTGAATAACTAGTGGAGCAAATTTTGGATTACTTTTGTAATCTACGTGAGGTTGGGAAGGATAAGTGTGGGGGAGATCACTTACTCTTATTAATATGATTGAGAGTGAGGTGAGTTGTATCTTCGTTGCCAATATGTCGTTGGTCTTCTATGAAAAAAGAAAAGAGGAAGCAGTTCACGATTCAAAAAAAAAAAAAAAGCATGAAAAATTGAAAAAATGGAATGGAAAAATGAAGAATATACGTTTGAAAAAGAAGAATATTGCTGAAAATTTATGAGAAAATGAAAAAGAATCAGCAATTGATTTTGAGTTAAAGTTACTTCTAAATAAATGAAGTAAGGGGAAATTCTGGTAATACTGAGGAAGCATTCTGTACCTCAATGGGATGTGTTTTTTTGATTGGAAATTGAGGGTGTTGGATTACTTGTATTTATTTGTTCCTCTAGTTTGAAGCTTTTGTTTAAGCTAATTTCCTAAAAATTCCCTACCTTAACCCTAGCCCCATTACAACCTGTGAAAAGTCCTTATGATTTGTGTCATGCATGACTCTTGTAGTGGTGATTGAGAAGATATGCAAGCCTATGGTAGATCAATTTTATAGGAATGAACTTGAGTGAAATTTATACTCATCAAACACTTGAGTGATGAGTGATATTCCTGTGAGGGCTTACTTATTTAGTTTTCTCCATTTTCAAACAGGGTGCTAACTTATTAATTGCAGGGTGCTTCAGATTGTTGTTCATGATATGTTATGAGTTTTGGGAATTTCATTTCTATTTACTTCGCAAATAATATTTTTGCTTGGGGACAAGCAAACGTTTTAGTGTGGGGGAATTTGATGGACATATTTTACGCTCATATTTTAGGTACATCTTTATAATATTTTTATATTAATTATTTAATATTATCTAATAATTTGTTCTTTTTATATACATAGTATAATCTATTCTTATACTATATATAATATATATAATATATAATTTATAAGAGTACATACTACGTACTTAATACTATATATATATAATATACAATATAAGATATAATATAATATATAATATAGAATGCATTATAGTATACATATAATGCGTACATTATAATTACTTTTATATATATATATATATATATATATATATATATATATATATATATATATATATTATAAATCTAAACTTTACAATTGATTAACTTTACAATTGATTTTTTCTTTTTTGTACAGGCATGCATCATAATAACATGGCTGGAATTGTGGAAGACTCAGGCATAAGGCAAAATAATAGGAAAAATGAATGGTAGAAAATGATTGGGAAAATATATAAATAGTTAAGGTTTTCTATTGTAAAATGTTCATTCTTCCCCTCTCGAATATTCTTTAAAGTTGTTATCAATGTCCATTCGCGGCTAATTTCTAGTTTGGTTTAGTGAATTGAAGCCCCGGAGTTCATTACGCTGTAAGGTTATTTATTTATTTTTATTATATATATTTTTATGCATTTGAGTATTAAATATTCTTCTAAATTATTTGAATAGTTGTATCATTTAATTGCTAGGGAGGCCTACTAGTTATTTATTTGATATAATTATTTGCTATATTAGTTAATGTTGTGCTACAAATTATTCTAATATTCAGTAGCAACTGAGGTTAATTATTGACGGCTTAGTGATAATTGGTCTCGGGTCGAATATTTTCCTAAGTTAAATGCAACCGCTTGTGCTTGTGTTATTTAGTTTGTCGGTTTTCCTAGTTCCTATTGCTGCTATTAAATTAAATCTATAGCGCTTGTCTTAGATTATTTAGTAGTTAGGGGTAATTAAACCGCTTGTGCTTTATTTATCTATAACTAAGGGAAAACAGAAATGAAATAATTTCACGACAAATATTCAATTGCATATTAATTACTTTATTAATCAATGATCAGTGTTAAATTCCGGTGGTGGATCTTTACTAACCAAAGTTTTCTATTATAAGTGTTTTCGATATATTATTTTCACTGTTTATTCGTTCGATTAAATTTCTCGTTTATTTAATTTCTCTTTTATTTAATATTTATTCTCGACATATTCCAAACCCCCCATCGTTTCCTTAAGCACAAAGGTTAAACTAGTTACTCCTCGTGGGATCGATCCTTACTCCCGCTACTACGTTTGTTAGGTTTTAATTTGGGAGCCTACGACAGCTCACCATATGAGTTGTTTTCGTTTGATTTTGAGTAGAAGCATGTTTAGCAAAAGCATGAAAGTTGATCTCTATGTTTGTTTGGCTTTGAAATGCAAGTCGGTGAAGAAGAATAACATCTGATTACTAGAATAGTTGAGTAGTTGTGTTATTTGCCTTGTTTAAACCCTTGAGTAGATTATTTGTTGAGTTTATTGAGATTATTTGTTTAAGGCAGTGCATTTCCAAGCTTTACAACAAAGAGCATATTCTTCAATTTCATGATTTTTGTAAAGTTGAGGCTCTGTTGCAAAAAATGTTAGGCGCCCGGCGCGCTCTTGGCGCCGATTTTTTATTTTATTATTATTATTTTTAATTAAAAATAAAATTAAAAATTAAAAAATTTCAACATTTAGTAATAAAACATAAGGTTTCCATAGTTATTTCTTAGAAAGTATATACGAAAGTGGTTGTAAAATTGTTCAAAAGATTGTTTAAAACATCTAAATACATAAAAAACTAAAATTAAGAGCAAAAGAAGCATTTTTTTTGAGAAATTAGTGGACCAAACCGCCATCGGCCGAACCGGACAACTGAGTCAAAAGTTATGCCTTCCGAAACTTTTCCCACATTTTCAACAACAAAAAAAAAAATATCGCCTAACCGGCCGACCGCGGAGGAGGCCGCCGTGGCCATTCCTCGCGGCGGCCTCCCACCGCCTAGCGCCTAGGCGCGATTTTTGCAACACTGGCCCTAAGTAAAGCCTAAGTCATATTTCAAAACCTTATATCTATTTTGGAAAATCTATATCTTTTGCATTGAAAACCTTGCATGATAAATTGATTTCCAAAATGTGATATGAACCTAGTCCAAGGTTCAAATAAAGATGGAATATTGTCCCAAGAATGCTCTCAAAGTAAAGATAGAGATGGATCAAAATACCTTAAACCTCACGAGAAACCCTTTGTCTCGAATCCTCAAAGACTTAGAAGAATCCCATGTAGCTTCAAGTACCTTGATGTTGCAATCTTCAATCAACTAGAGTCGGATCTAGTTTCCTTCGATTCAAGAACGAGTCCACAAATCTAAATCTAAGGTTGAAGAAAGTAAGATTGATTCGAGTCCACGAATCAATTTGCTAGTGGAGTCCACGACTAGCCACTAATTGAGTCCACAATTAGCCATAAGGTTTCTTACACAAGTGTAAAGAAAAACTTAAGAATTTTATTGAATTAAAGCCTCCCTAAAACTGATATGGATGTGCCCTATTTGTAGGTACAGGGCAGCATTGTAATCCTAAATACAATAGGAAAAAGAGTCTTAAACCTAATCTAGAAAGCAAGTAAATATAGTCCTATTTAGAAAGGGATTTAAGGAATCCTTTCTAAATACAAACTAGTGTTTTCTCTTTAATTCCAAACAATTTAAAATAATGATGACCACAAATAATAAAGCTGATTTGGGCCTTGGATCTTGTGATTGGCCCAATTTGTACTCTTAATGGATCTTCATTATGTTGGGCCACATTAAAATGTGAGAAAGAGAAGTTATTTGAGATTTTTGTGCATTGAGAAACTTGCATAATATTGAGATTATTTGCATGAGATATATACGCTATCTATATTATGTGAGGAAAACCTTGTTTGGGAGGCCCCGTCAGGACTATGTCCTTTCGGAAGAAAAGAGAAAAAGATCAATATAGAAACCGACAAAACAGTGAAAAGATCCAGCAAGATTCCCAGTAGGATGAAACGGTCACAGAGGACCGGCATTTGTTTTAGAAGTAACTTGGTCGATATTCCCGAGTTACTAGGTTGGATACTACCCACTAGGCTTGGAATCCCGGTTAGGGGGTGTGCACACTGAAAGTACGATACCTGATTCCACAGAGAAAGAAAGAAAGAAAGAAAGAAAGAAAGATTAAGAACCACGAGTAACGGTTCTGTGGGCGAGATGAGTATTAGGCCGGCTAGATTGCCGAGCCCGGATAGGTCCATTCACGAATTGTGAAGTTCCTACCTCCCCCACTAGTTTGAGGTTCCGTTGATACGGATGTGGCAGTTACAAGAGTTGCACCATTCGCTAGGGCTTCGCTACAGCGAAGTACCTGCCTCGCATAAAGAGAAAGATTGAGAAAGACGATAAAAGAGAATCATCAGAAAGAAAGTAAGAAAGTAAGAAAGAAAGAAAACAAACAAAGAAAGAAGAGAATAGTGAGTCAAGAGACTCAACAGAGATCCTCCATAGAAAAATGTTCCTTTTATATAAAGAGTGAGAGTATATCTATATATTTGTAGCATTATGTCTTTACTTGTATCATGACATTGCATATGTTTCAATTATAGCATTTGAGAAGTACAGTTTTACCATTGTTTAAGTGTTAGCATGAAAGCGTGATATTACTTGTTGAATCTCAGTTATTTCTTTATCTATCAGTATGATTGTGAGTAGTGCATAATAGACTATAGTTGGTTATATCTGTTTATAACATGCGAAGGTGTTCAGTATGAGTTATGACTTAAAGCATATTTATATGAGTTATAGGTTGCGAGCTTATAGAAGTGTTTTAGTATATTTATTAAGATCTATGACTAAGTGAATAATAGGAACTAGTACATATGGAATCCAGTAAGGGTAAATTAGTGGCTAGTCGTGGACTCGACTAGCAAATTGATTTGTGGACTCATATCAATCTTCCTTTCTTCAACCTTATATTTTGGTTCGTGGACTCGTTCTTGAATCGAAGGAAACTAGATCCGACTCTAGTTGATTGAAGATTGCAACATCGAGGTACTTGAAGCTACATGGGATTCTTCTAAGTCTTTGAGGATTCGAGACAAAGGGTTTCTCGTGAGGTCTAAGGTATTTTGATCCATCTCTATCTTTACTTTGAGAGTATTCTTGGAACAATACTCCATCTTAATTGAACCTTGGACTAGGTTCATATCAATTTGGTATTCAGAGCCTAGGTTTATCTCATTATCATTAGAAATTTGGTTTCTTTGGTTCCCTAGATTTATCTCGTTCTTATCTTACATACTACTTTTTTTCGTGTCTTATTCATTAAAAAATCCCCAAAAAAATTTTCCTTTGCATTCTTGATTGTGTTCTTGAATCTTGATACATGTTCTTCAGTTTCTAAAAAAATAATCCCGAAAGAGTTCCCTTTTTCCCGTTCAATATCAACGAGACCTCACACCTCCTAAGCACCACATTACCAAAAATTCTGTCAAGAAAACAACCCCATCTCACCCTTATCTCTATCAAAAGCGCATTTACGCGCAATCACGTCGCAATCATACCTTGTCCAGATTTCTGTGTTTTGTGACCAGTTTCAAAGAATGACCTATATCTTGAGATAAACTAGTTAGGTTTTTCTGAAATTTTGATATGTTGTATATATCTTCTGGGGCGTTCTATTGATATATTATACACTTTCTAATTCCTAACGGTCATTAAGATATTGATCTTCGAAGTAAGGGCAGCGTTTCTGTTTTTCTGGGTGATTCTTGAAATTCTTGATTCTGTTTTGAAGGGGTTGTGTGGATCTTCTTGGTCCGAAATTTTTGTTGATATTTAAAGGTGTTATTTGGAGGTTACTTATCAAAAAAAATCAAAAAAAAAAATCAAGAAATTTAAAAAAAAAAAAAGCAAAAAAAAGAGAAAGCAATAAAGAAGAAGAATAAGGTTGGGGAAAGAATCTGGTTGGTAGGAGAATTTTGGAGGGATAAGGAAGGGGAAAAGTATAAGGTTGGTAGGAGTTCTTGATATAGTCTTATTTGGTTGTGGTACACTTGCACCCCTATTACATTCTATTTGTGTCTATCTTCTGATATTGGTCCTGCATATCTTTCTGCCATACTTCTTTCATTGCTTCCCTTTTTTTTTTTTTTTTTTTTTTTTTTTTCTTTCAAATCTTCCTTAGTTTCTTTGCTTGTATTGTCCTTTTTCTTTGCTTCTTGCTCTCAATTTTATTACCTACCTCGCGATACACCTTGCAATTTTGCATTTTCTCTTTTTAGATAGATTAACAGGATTAATCAACTGTCAGAGATTACTGATTGATTCAGTTACGAAGTCAGTCAGTAATAATAAATCATGGAGAAGATGTAAGAGAAAGATAACAGCACAAACCCAACGACACAGAATATTTACCCAGTTCGATACAGTGTGTATCTACGTCTGGGGGACGATCACATAGGCGTCCAATCCACTAAATCATAATCTAATGTACAAAGGTAGATATACAATAATCTTACCCAAGTGCCCCACACAAGGTACATACCCAGTCTACACAGGTTTAGTGGATTGTTGAAGATGGAGAGCCATGCATACAGAAGTCCAATGAAATCCCTTCACTTGGAGAGCCCACTCTGATGCAGTCCACTTCAATGACGCTCTTTACAGTTGTTCCCACAACAGTGTGATCACAGTGTCCTTTCGTTTAAGAAGCAGTGATTCTTCTCAAGTTCATCATCTTAATCACCATGAACATATTGTATTGAGAAGATGCATGACAATCAAAGATCTAGTCTCATATAGCAGATAGGGAGTGTTTCTTCTTACTTTCGGCGTAACCCTAATTCTCTTCGAATAAGAGTACTTATAGATTCTTCAATAAACACTCTCCATAGATCACTTTGATTGTAGAAGGTAGGACTATAAAAGATGAATGTAATCTCAGAAGATTAGATCCATACCTTTCTTGAAAATATACGCTGATCTTCTTTCCAAACTTGTCTGATAAAACCGCGTACAGTCTTTTAGAAATCAGCTTCCTAAATCAGATCTTCAGTGTTAGTCCTTCTGTTGTTGCTTCTGATTGATCAGTCATCTGTAGAGCTAGACGGACAAACTCTAAACCTATCTTAGTATGCCATAATAATATTGCCAATTATAATATGGGGTTTTTGAACATTTAAAAACACTAACAAACTCCCCCTTTGGCTATTATTTGGCAAAATAACTCGACTATATAGATAGACAAAACATAAAGAACTAAGATAGGTTATTATAAAGAAGCAACCCATGAGTCTGATCTGATTACATAGAACTAAAACAAAACATAAGATCCAAAACAGTTTATGATCGAAAACAAGTAGTGGTGCCATCAAACACAACGCCCAGCCAGGGCCAGAAGGTACACAAACACAAAAACTCCCCCTGAGTTCATACTACTCCCCCTTTTTGCCAATGATAGCCAAAGGTCAAGCATTGGAGGGAGTGTCACTGTCAGACTTCGCAGGATCAGCAGCAGCAGCAGATTCAGATAGGCTTAAACGAAGAAGAACGGTTGCCAGCTCAGTACGGGCCCCTGTTAGTTGCTTTGCAATAATGCTGTGTACTGTCTCAAGATCAGCGACCCTTGCCTTCAACTGTATGGAAAGTTGAACATCCTTAGCATGGGGAGAGTCATCAGGCACAGCGTCAGTTTCAGAATTGGATGGGACAGTCACCGGAACAACATCCCGAATGTGATCTCCAGTCAGCAGATGTTTATCAACAGTATAGAGCAGCGTTGGACTGATCACTTCACTGGGCATAGGCTCAAGACCCTGAGTTGTAAGAATGCCATAAATCAGATTTGGAAAGGGTAGTCTTACCTTCTGCCCCCGTGGATGAATCAAGGTAAGGATGTGATGGTAAATCCATTTTCTCAGATCAATTGGCATCTTCGTTCCAATTCGAAATAAGAAGCCTGCCAGAAGCTTGCCAACCGTGTGGAAATGGGCTGATGGGAGCCAGTTGTGAAGGGCTAGGCGATGTAAAATCACATATCTGGATGTGAGTCGCGAGCTCTGCAGATAGTCCTTGTCACCTATATGCCAAGATTCTGTCTGTCCACCGGTAAGAGTTTTGGCCACCAAGTTCCAGTCAGTGACAGCCTCTTCTTGCACAACAGTCAAACCATAGTACTCATTGATCATGTCCAGCCCAAAAACGTACCACCTTCCTCTGATGATGATCTGCATCGGTCGAGGTCCGGTTAAGATGTCAATCTCGTCATTGAGATTGCAATAGAATTCATACGTGAGAAGCTTAGAATATGGGTAGATGTCCGTGACAGTCTTCAGCAATCCGACTTCATTCAGCAGAGGTAGAATGTCACATACAGAGTTCAGCTGGTTCTCATCCAAAAATCGTTGAACAATAAGGTCCCTTCTGACCATAGTAGACCATTTGGCCTGAGCAGCAGGAGATACAAACTGAGGCCTGTAAACAGATGGGTCAGTTTCTTCAACAGGTTGAACCTCAGGAGTAATGCTTCGACCTCTTGATCGTGTGGATGGCTTCCCTTTTCTGGCAGATGGTGCAAGTACAGAAGTAGCTTGAACAGCAGTAGGGCCCTTTTGCTTAACAGACGATCTCAGTGTCTTGAACACTTGTTGAATAGGCGGATTTCCTTCAGACTTGACAGCCTCACTCGACTTCCTTCTCTTCTCAGGCTGATCCACATCAGCACTGTCATCACCGGTCTCAACAACAACCTTTACTGGAACATTCTTCCTTTTAGACCGCCTTGTTTCTTTGGTTGGGGATTGAACAGGAGTCACAGAGTGACTAGAATCAGAGACATTGGCAGAAGAGTTCCCAATAAGATTCGAAATCTCTCGAATTTTGAAGGTCGTAGAGTCAGGATGAGCAGTGGCCTCAACAGTTGGAATATCATATGGAAGTGCTTGAGATCCATACACTTCAGCCAAAATTTTATCATCTTCGCTGGAGGATTCAGATGGATGAATCACTTGATACGGTTGAGGAATTGAAGCAGATGGTAAGCCAGCAAAGTGTCGCACCTGTTCCAGACTTTCACCTAATGATGTGGCAGTGTAGACTGGGATTCCACCAGTTTTCTCAGACTTATGGGGGCTTGATAGATCAACAGTTTCAACATTAGCAGGTAAGACAGAAGTGTCATCGGCCGAGCAAATTTCTTTAGGGTCATCAGCAATCTCAGCAGGAGGCAGAGCAATATTATCAGAAGAGTAAACAACTAAACTCAGTTTATTTAGCTCATCAGAGGATTTTTGTTTTAAATCAGACACATGCAAGATATCATTTTTCTCATCAACAGACTCACTCAACGGCAGGGATGAAGGATCAACATTCACAGGGGGGTTCTCAGAGTTCAAAGCAGTTAAATTTTCAGAATTAACAGGCACACAAGATGGGGTAGCAGAATCATCAGGTTTATCTGGAGAAATTTCAATAGGAGTTTCATAATTGTTTGACCTGTTTCGGAGGATCTCCTATCTGTGTTTTGCCTCTTTCTAAGCAGCTTCGAGATACAAAGGCTATGACTCCGCTCGCCGTAGAGAGACCTCAACAGATTCTAGGGCTCGTTGCGCAAAGTATCGAAGGAATGCCCCGACCCGATTTCCATCCGAGAGTTCTGGAATCGATACTGGAGAAACTTCATCACTGGCTTCGGAAACCATCATTAGTAGTTCAGTGGCATCATCTTCAGACCATTCTGCATAAAACTCTGGATAGTTTGACATAACAGTCACCAAAATCTCGTCGCGAAGCAGAGGATCAAGCTTGAGTTTTTTTTTCATAGCAAACTGAAATAGCGTCTTAATATGCTTAAGAGCCACCTCCGGAGAATGTGTCTTGCTTCCGAGTTTGATGATGATATTTCTTACAGGGTCCGCCATTGAAGAAATTTTTCGTGAGAGGAGAAGAACTAATCACGGAAGACAGGTATGCTGAGAGAGAGAGAAGGTTTGAGTGCTTAGATGCTTGAAGATATTTTTTTTTTCTTCTTGGCCCGGTATCAAATAGACTTAAGGGTGATGAACCCTAATCAATGTGGCTTGTCAAATATCATGCAGACACGATTGATTGACACAACGGTACGGCTTCTTTTTATGAAGGAAACGGAACCCAAGGAAATTTGAATTTCGAAAGAAGATTAAGATCTTTTAAGATATCTTTAAGATACAAAAGGTTAAATAATCCACTTAACAAAAATAGAGAGGAGTCTTTAAAGAAAGTCAAACCATAATACTGACCCGTATAAACCAACATTTTTTGCTGCTCTCTGACTGACCAACTGCTTTAATTAGTCAATTCTGCAAATTCCGAGAGCAGACCTGAGAATTTCAAAATGATTAGCGTCCAGTGGCTTAGTCAGAATATCCGCCAGTTGTTTGTCAGTTTGAATGTATTCCAATTCAATTTCCTTTGATTCAACCAGGTCTCTGATGTAATGATGCCTGATGTCAATATGCTTCGTTCTGGAATGTAGAACTGGATTCTTGGAGATATTAATAGCACTGACATTGTCACAATAGAGTGTCATTATCCCTTGAGTAAGACCATAATCCAGAAACATCTGTTTCATCCATACCAACTGAGTACAACATCCACCTACAGCTATGTATTCTGCCTCTGCGGTGCTTAGTGAGATTGAATTCTGTCTCTTGCTTAGCCATGATACTAAGTTCTTACCAACAAAGAAACATCCTCCAGAAGTACTCTTTTAATCATCAATATTTCCTGCCCAATCAACATCATAGTATGCAACAAGACTCAGTTCACTGTCCTTGGAGTACCAGAGGCCATACTGCATCGTTCCTTTAACATATTTCAGAATGCGTTTTGCAGCTATCAGGTGTGATTCCTTTGGGTCAGATTGATACCTTGCACAGATTCCAACACTGAACATTATGTCTGGTCGACTGGCAGTTAGATACAACAGACTACCTATCAAGCTGCGATAGACTGTGTTATCCACTGATACGCCAGTTTCATCTTTCGATGCTTTTGTGGAGGTGGAGATTGGTGTCCTGGATGATTTACATGATTCTAGATCAAACTTTTTAACTAGATTCTTAGCATACTTCTCTTGTGAAATAAAGTATCCTTCAGGACTTTGCTTGACCTGTACACCTAGGAAGTATGTCAGTTGACCAACCATGGACATTTCAAATTCTTCCTTCATCACTTTTACTAACTTGTCAGTGTATTTCTGTAAGGTTGATCCAAACACAATGTCATCAACATAGATTTGGGCTATGGTTACATGACTTCCAGTAGTTTTTACAAACAAGGTTTTGTCAACACTTCTTCGTTTATACCCATGCTGGAGCAGATACTGTGTCAGTCGTTCATACCATGCCCGTGGGGCTTGTTTGAGACCGTAGAGAGCTTTTCGAAGCTTATAGACATATGATGGATGATCTGGATCTTCGAAACCTTTAGGTTGAGCCACATAGATATCTTCGTGGAGATAGCCATTCAGGAATGCTGTCTTGACATCCATCTGAAACAATGTGAATCCCAAAATACGTGCGATAGCCAACAAAATCCTGATTGACTCGAGTCTAGCTACAGGAGCAAAAGTCTCATCATAGTCAATCCCTTCAATCTGAGTATAACCTTGAGCCACTAACCGAGCTTTGTTCCTTGCTATATTCCCAGCTTCATCAGTTTTATTTTTAAAGATCCACTTAGTTCCAATTACGTTGACACCATCAGGTCTTGAAACTAGATCCCAGACATGATTTCGCTCAAACTGATGTAGCTCCTCCTGCATTGCCTTGATCCACAGATCATCCTGTAAAGCTTCTTTAACATTCCTGGGTTCTATCTTTGACGTATAGCATGCAGACCCAGATACTTCTGTCAGATTATTTCTTATTCTGCTCCTGGTCTTCATCCCATCTGATGGATCTCCAATAATGTTATCTGATGGATGGTTTTTCTGAGTTCTGGTGGGTTTGTCTTTACCTGTATCATTTATGAGGTTTGTCTCCTGTTCCAAACTTTCTAGATCTTCATCTGACGATTCTTGTGGTTTGGGCTGACTGTTGCTATTAGTGGCAGTTGGGTCACTGAGAGGAAGCTCTGTCATTGAATCTGTCACTGTTGTGTCTACTGATTCTTCTGGACTGTCATCTATAACCACATTTACTGATTCCATCACAGATTGAGTCCTCTTGTTGTAGACTCTGTAGGCACGACTGTTTGGAGAGTATCCAAGGAAGATGCTCTCATCACTCTTTGGTTCGAACTTCCCTCTTTGTTCTCTATCAGCCAGCACATAACACTTTGTCCCAAACACATGAAAATACTTCAGATTTGGCTTCTTTCCCTTCTAGATCTCATATGGTGTTTTGGTTGTTCCTGGTCTAAGATAGACCCTATTTATAGTATGACAGGCTGTGTGTACTGCTTCAGCCCAGAAGCGCTGCGGCAGATGCGAGGCATGTAGCATAACTCTAGCCATTTCTTGTAAAGTTCGATTCTTTCTTTCCACTACTCCATTCTGTTGAGCAGTTCTAGGGGCTGAGAACTCATGTGATATACCGTGCTCGGAGCAGAAATCTGAATATAGTGAGTTCTCAAATTCCTTTCCATGATCACTCCTCAATCTCTGAACTTTTATTATAGACTCATTCTTGTCCTTCTGAACCCTTATACAAAGAGTTTTAAAGGCCTTGAAAGCTTCTGTCTTTTCTCTCAGAAAGTATACCCAGCTGTATCGAGAGAAATCATCTACACACACAAATATGTATTTCTTTCCCCCAATGCTTTCAGTCTTTGTTGGCCCCATGTGGTCTATGTGGACAAGATCTAGGCACTTCTCAGTGGTGATGCCTGTTACTGCTTTGTGTGGAGTTCTGATTTGTTTCCCAATAGCACATGCGCCACAGATTTTTTCTGGATCTATTCTGATCTTAGGTACACCTTTCACAGCTTCCAGTTTTATCAGCTTATCCATATCTCTGAAGTTTACGTGACCCAGTCGTCTATGCCAGAGTTTTGATTCATCAGATTTGGATAGGTGACAAGCAGTTTCATTTGTCAAAACATAACAATTGTCTGAGGACCGAGTTCCTTCCATGACTAGTTGATTTGCTTTGTCACTAACTCTGCAGCAGTTATGATCGAAGCACACATTCCAATTTTGATCACACAACTGACTGATGCTAATTAGATTCGCTTTCAACCCAGTGACTAGTAGGACTTCTTCTAATTGAGGTAAACCTGGTACATTCAGGATACCTTTCCCAACTATTTTCCCTTTTTGTCCATCTCCATATGTTACAGCTCCACTGCTAGGTTGAACAGCCATCAGACACTTAACATTTCCTGTCATATGTCTGGAACACCCACTTTCGAAATACCATCTAGCGTTAGTTGTAGATGCAGTCAGAACGATGGTGGGGTAGCAGATAACTTCTGACTTCCTGACCCAAACCTGTCTAGTGAATGGTGTAATAGTCTTATTCTGATATTTTTCCTTCCTTTGATCTTTGTAGAAAAAATAACACTCAGGCCGAGTATGACCTTTTGTTTGACAGTAGTGACAAATAGGGGTGTAATATTTAACTTTGACAATCTTATTTTTGAACCTTGAATAATGAGATTGATGAGTTAATTTGGCCAGGCCAGTATCAGCAGTCTGGTCGTACCTCCTTCCCTTGTTCTGCACTGACTGAGATGACTGTCCTTGTTCATAGCTGTGAACAGCTGTGGTCTTAGATATACCCTCTTTGATGAACATAGGTGCGTTATTCAAAGATTCACCTCGTTCAAATCCCAGACCCTTTTTATCATTAGGATTTCTGCCAGAGTCTAGAATCTTATCTAAGGTTGATGTGGTGTCCATCATCTGGATATTTTTCTTCAGACTCTCCAATTCCTTGATCAGTTTTCCTTCTCTGGATCTTATCTGAGTGATGAGATCTTCTTTTATGACAAGATCTGTATTCAGTTTCTTTAGAAGATCATCTCTTTGCTTCAGCTCGTCATTCAGATTTTTATTTACTTTCACAAGTTGTTCCCAGCTAGCAACAAGTTTCGCAAATTCTGTTTCAAGTTGAGTATGTCTCTCTTAAAAATCATCAGTTGATATGTACGATTCTTCATCTGATTGGTCTCCGTCTGACTGAAGGTCTGTAGCAGTAAAGAAGGCTACAAAGTTCCCCACATTATCATCTGACTGATCATTTGAAGTTTCCTCCTCATCATCGCTTAAAGTAGCTACAGACATAGCCTTTTTCCTCTTGAGATACGTTGCACATTCAGCCTGTATGTGTCCATATCCTTCACATTCCCTACACTGCACTGACCGGTTGAGGGATTTACCTGTGTCTGTGGAACTGTTTCTGTTTTGTCTTGTTCGACCAGTCTGAGATTGATTGTTCTGTGAGAAAGGTGCTGTTTCAGCCTTTTGATATGAGGAGTTGTTGCCTTTGTATTGTGTCCTGGTAGACTGACCTTGACCCTTTCTGTTGAAACCTTTTAAGATTTTCTTGAAATTCTTGGTTAGAAGAGCCAAGGTTTCATCATCTATGTCGTCTATGTCAGATTCTCGATCAGCCTCAGCCACAAAGGCCACTGACTTTCCTTTTCTGTTGCTTCCAAGATCATCATTAGCAAGAACTTCTAGTTCATATGTGTGTAAGTTTCCTATAAGTTCTCCGACAGTCTTCTTTTCCCAACCTGTGAGTTCCTGAATAGCAGTTACTTTCATTCGAAAGCGTTTAGGTAAAGATCGAAGGATCTTTTTGACCACTCTCTCATCAGTGAATGGTTCACCAAGAATAGAGGCTCGGTTCATAAGATTCTGAACCCTATTGTGGAAGGTCGGAATGGTTTCTTCTTCATTCATTCTGAGGGTTTCGAATTCTGATAGAACCATTTGTAGCTTTGACTGCTTGACATCACTAGTTCCTTCAAATCTGGCTTCAAGAATTTCCCATACCCGTTTAGCCTCTTTTACTCCGATGACAAGAGTAAAAACATATTCATGCAGAGATCCTACAATCGAATTCAACGCTTTGTTGTTTAGATCTGAGGCATTCATTTCATCGTCTGTCCAAGTCTCCATGGGCTTATCTTCAGTGACTCCTTCTGCATTCTGAATAGATGGAAGACTCCACCCAGTTAGGACAATACGATAAACCCTGGTACCTGCGCTTGAAGATATATCTCCATGCGAGCCTTCCAGAAAGAGTAGTTGTGACCATCTAGTTTTGGTGGTTTCATACTTGCATCCATCCTGAATACAAACAACTAGCCAACGAACACAGAAAAAGACTTCCAAAAGACAAAGAGAAATGCAAAACTAAAAACAACCCGTCGGATCAAGTCACTATGTAGACTTAAAAGATCTGATACCACATGTAATTTTGCATTTTCTCTTTTTAGATAGATTAACAGGATTAATCAACTGTCAGAGATTACTGATTGATTCAGTTACGAAGTCAGTCAGTAATAATAAATCATGGAGAAGATGTAAGAAAAAAGATAACAGCACAAACCCAACGACACAGAATATTAACTAGTTCGATACAGTGTGTATCAACGTCTAGGGGACGATCACATAGGCGTCCAATCCACTAAATCATAATCCAATGTACAAAGGTAGATATACAATAATCTTACCCAAGTGCCCCACACAAGGTACATACCCAGTCTACACAGGTTTAGTGGATTGTTGAAGATGGAGAGCCATGCATACAGAAGTCCAATGAAATCCCTTCACTTGGAGAGCCCACTCTGATGCAGTCCACTTCAATGACGCTCTTTACAGTTGTTCCCACAACAGTGTGATCACAGTGTCCTTTCGTTTAAGCAGCAGTGATTCTTCTCAAGTTCATCATCTTAATCACCATGAACATATTGTATTGAGAAGATGCATGACAATCAAAGATCTAGTCTCATATAGCAGATAGGGAGTGTTTCTTCTTACTTTCGGCGTAACCCTAATTCTCTTCGAATAAGAGTACTTATAGATTCTTCAATAAACACTCTCCATAGATCACTTTGATTGTAGAAGGTAGGACTATAAAAGAGGAATGTAATCTCAGAAGATTAGATCCATACCTTTCTTGAAAATATACGCTGTTCTTCTTTCCAAACTTGTCTGATAAAACCGCGTACAGTCTTTTAGAAATCAGCTTCCTAAATCAGATCTTCAGTGTCAGTCCTTCTGTTGTTGCTTCTGATTGATCAGTCATCTGTAGAGCTGGACGGACAAACTCTAAACCTATCTTAGTATGCCATAATAATATTGCCAATTATAATATGGGGTTTTTGAACATTTAAAAACACTATTATGATCTTACAAAAATTAGGCTAGTTGTTGCATCTTTTAAGGGGTATGCTTTATCTTGGTGGCGAAAAAGAAATAGAGAGAGAGTTGCTAATTTTATTCCTTATGAATCTTGGGTTCAAGTGAGGGAAGATATGCGTCTAAACTTTCGCCCTAAATCTTTTTTCTATGATCTTGAAAGAAAATTGCAGGGAACCGTGCAAGGAACAATGTCAGTTGATGAGTACCACCAAACTATAAATATTTTGCTTGAACAGGGAAACATACATGAAGAAGAAACAAAAACTGTTGCTCGTTTCGTACATGGATTGAACTTAGAAATTCGATGTGGAATGAGTATTCAGAGATATAACACCCTTTATGATGCCTTGTATGCTGCACGTGAATCTGAGGCAAAAATCAAAGAGATGAAAATGTACAAGTCCAACAACGGTGCATCCATGGTTGCAATAGGTTCTAGGCGCTAGTCGGGCGGTAGACTAGCACCTAGCGCCTAGACGGCCTAGGCGGGGCCTAAGCGGTCGCCTAGGCGGCTAACTGAAAAAATGAAAAACAGTGTACGTGTGTAGGTGCATATATGTCATATTATACATACATACATACATACATACATACACACACACACACACACACACACACACACACACACACACACACACACACACACACACACACACACACACACACACACACATATATATATATATATATATATATATATATATATATATATGTTGGTCCCGATAGGGTGGTAAAAAGTCTAGAGGGGGGGTGAATAGACTTTTTAAACTTTTTCACAATTAATAACACTTTGGTAATTTCAACTCTAAGTAACAAGATATGAAACTTAGATGCGCAGCGGAATAAATTAAACAACCAAGTGTTACGTAAAATCAAAGAGATATATCACATGCAATATTATGAATATGCTTGCAAAGGCTCAAATAATAAGTATGCTAATTTATGCCCACATGCAAACGTGAAATATACTAGACCCAGATGAATAAATTCGAACAGTATATAAAATGGGTCAGTCAAATATTCAACATGCAAGACAACAAAATATTTAAAGAGATGGTTCACTCAATATGTGTGTGATGTCACGTGTGAATCAAAGAGTGAATCCAAATGGATTTGTGTCTGCATGCACTTGTAAAGTCACATAACCCAATCAATAAGATAAATGAATAAGACGAATAGTAAATGGGTTAGTATGCATGCAATAATAAATAAAGGCAGTATGTAAATGAGAGAAGCAATTTATAGTGGTTCAGAGGTGGTGTAATCCTCCTAGTCCACTCTTCTCCTTTCACTCCAAGGAGGAAATTCACTATCTCGTTCACCCAGATACAAATAGTGAATCAAGTGCACACAGGCACTTCCCGAGTGTTTTGCACACAGCTACACTCAATCCCGAGTATGTCGCACAAAGCTATACTCCCGAGTATCTTGCACAAAGCTATACTCCTACACCAACTAAGTGTCTTGCACCCAGCTACACTTAGCACCACCGAGCGTCTCGCACACAGCTACACTCAGCAACCACGAGTGTCTCGCACAAAGCTACACTCACGAGTGTCTCGCACAAAGCTACACTCAACAGGGTAGTGTCTTGCACAAAGCTACACTCAACCCTCTTTCTACACACAGTAGAGGTAAGTTTAAGAGAAAACAAATTTCTCTTCTAATGACTTGAAGAATCTCTCGTGTAAGCTCAAAAATGGATATTTCGAATTTTTTGCTTTTCTTTGTATTGCCTTCTCTTCTCTGCCCTTGCATCATGTCTTCAAGTCTTCATGGTATATATAGCTGAAGAAGCTACATTACCGTTGTAGCATCAGTTGATCTTGATCGTTCATCTTGACCAGCTACACATTATTGCCAACTTGCATTGCGGTGATTTAATGCAAGAGATGGGCTTCCACAGTGAGTTTGAAAATCCTCACCTGACAAATCTTCAAAAGTCATACATATCGGCTCATCAGCTAAAATTTCTCCGAAAAATAATTACCTTATCTTGACGGATTCAAAATGATGAAATCTTCCAAAAGATTTTCTGCGGATTCTTGCTTGAGTAAAAATTATATCTTCGTCCATTTCTTCTTCTGAAATGATTTGAGATGCATAGCAAGATATTTAAATGAGAAAGAAGATGTGTAGAAGAATTCACGTGCATCTTCCTTATCATGTCCACAAGCTTCTAAACTTGTAGTCAAATTAGTATGACATGTGTCCACATTGTAGCATGCACCCAACAAGTGTCATACTTATAAAATATGCTTCTAATGGGATTTGATCACAAGCCCAATCAAATTTGTCTTCTAAGCTTGTACCACTGCACCATATTAACTCATTGGTTAATATTCCTGGATTTAATCTTTATTCCCAGAATGGCTTTAGTAGAATTTCACATTATTTCGTAGAATAATCCGAGTCTGCCCCTTGGTCGTCCCCATCAGCTCCTTAGTCGTCCCCTTCTTTATCTCTTACTTAAAAATGTAGAGATTGAGTCTTAAACCCGTGACCTTTGACTTTAACAACCTTGTTCTTTATCCACTTCACCGCTTCATCCTTTGGTGTCTTCTAAAATAAATAAATCTCAAATAGTAACATTCTGGATAAGTATATTTTGCTAAGAATTCGTAGACTTTTATGGCTTGACTTGGGACTTAGGCTAATAGACAACTAGACTCAAAATAAAATATGGGGGTTCTAAAAATATAAATTTGGCTCATCAAAACTATTACATTTTATTCCTAACAAATTCCCCCTTTTTCAGATGCCAAAACCTATACCCGAACATTTTGGCTTAGTCTAGTCAAAAACAATAATCTTTTATTTTTCTTTCTTTTATTTTATTTTGACTAGCCAAATTGACGAGTTTGACAATTTTTGGACCTAAAAACTTTTTACTTTTAGACACGTAAAAGAGGTTGCAATTTTTGAGGTTTGATTTTAATTTCTTTTTGTCAACTTGTTTTCTTTCCTCAAATTGCATTTACAATACTAAACATGTGTCTAAAAATTAAAAAGCATAAAGCTAAATAAAATATGACTAGATAATAGATAGATTAATTAATTGCATAAAATCCAAACAAGCCATATTACAACCTTAGCAAAATATATTTAAATATCAACATTTTCACGGTCCAATCATGCTATTGACTCTAGCTCTTAGCTTAACGAAGTTACCTTTGCAATTAGCATGATAAAATAATTGCTTCACTTGCCCTTTGATATAGCATGAAAAGGCTCCACGTATATCTCCCTTGTTTGTTGGAAAAACATTTCGAGTGTACCATTTGGCACATTCGAAAATACTCCTTCCTTCCTCTAGTTTGGACACGTCGGGTACACGTGCGGCAAATGATGCAATGACATCTTCATTCGGTGAACTTCCTTCCCCCTGAAGGTATGCATGGCCCGAACTGCTCGAGCTTTGTCCACCATGTCCAAATCTATTACCAAAATGAGAGGGTTGTTCTCTTTCCCCCTTTTTGGTGTCATCAAAAATGGACTTAACCATGTCCGTGCCCTTCTTGGATAATGTCACAATTTCCTTGACTACCGAGTCTGTTCGCAATGTAGTGCTGGACATTCCTTGGAGAAAATCCTTGATTGTGGATAAATCCTTCTTGATCATTCGAATTTCATCTCCATGAGTGTCAATCCTTTCGATTGTTCTTCGTAGATCCTCAACCTCCACGCACACTTTGAAAAGCAACTTTTCATGCCTAATCTTGTGTATATTATTGTCGGCTTGGTGAGACTCTAAAAGGTTGGCTTGAGCACTTCTTTCCTTTTCAAGGGCAACCGTTAACCTGTCAACAAATGAATTCAAAAATTCAACAATTGTTGGGTTAGATTTTTCAACATGTGCTCCAATGGCCTCTTTTAGCTCCTTCAAGGCCTTGAGCACCTCAACATTTGAACCTCTTGTTTGGTCAATTTCCTCTTTTTCTTTCGAATTTTCTTCCAAATTGTCAACACCAACATGTTCATCATCATTCCTTTGAATTTCATCCTCATTTGCTTGTTCATCCATCTCAACATCACCTTGTTGTTGTCCTTCCTTGGCCTCTGGATCTGCTCCTAAGTCAGCTGGTAACACTGGTTCATCAGCCACCACAAAGTCAGTGTCAAAATCTGCCACAAAATGAGAATTCAAATCTGCCATATGGTCATCCCCAGTGTCATCTCCCTGGTCATCCCCTGCTTCTTCTTCTTGGATTTCTTCATTTTCATCTGCCCGGATGGTGTTGGCAGTGTCCAAGACTTCATTTTGTTCCTCAACAACAACTGTCTCAACATCAGCAGCCACATCCTCATCTCTAATCTCAATTCTTGGTGTTCTTTTCCTTCTAAAGACACGGCTTAGTGGAACATCATCATCTTCATGAACATCTTCTTCATGAACATTTTCTTCTACCCTTTCTCTCTTAACATTAACCTGAAATAGGTACTTGCTAGAAAGAATTGACTTTCTATCCTTCATTTGGATGCCTTTTCTTCTCAAAAGTTCACCAATCATGAGACCGTAACTTGGCTTGTCTTCTTTGTTCACCATTGTGACCAATCGGTTGAATATTACTTTACTCCAATCCAATTTCTTTCCATGTACCACAGCATGCATCATACTGGCTATTTGCAAGGTAGACTTATCAAATCCACCTAATTTACACAAAACACACTTGGCAAGTACTTCAACCAGTTTACAAAATTCCCATTTGAACAAATCGGATTTCCTTCCAGAATATTTGGGAACAACTAAACTGTCCTTAACTCGAACCATAGGCCAAAACTCAAACTAATCAAAATAATAATTATCCAGAGTAATATCATGCTTAGAAAAATCAAACAACTCCCTAATATCATTCTGATCAACAGATACTCTCACACCATTCACAGAAGATTTAATCACATTATTTCTCATTTTAGCATGCTTGAAAAAATCAAATGCTTCATCATCAAAAATACCCATATAACGAAACATGCAAACCTTTTGTAGACCACATTTCTCCAATCCATCCAGAATCTCTTGAGCAAGAACTGGATTTGTGCAAACTTCCTTGAAATCGGCTGGGTCAAGTAGGTGCCCAGTGTTGACTTTCTCGATTGAGGCAGTGGGTGGTGTGCTCTTGGATGCTTTTCTACTTGAGGAAGCCATTTTTGGAGTTATTTTGGAGTGGGTATCAAAGTAAAGTGAGAATGAGAGGTTTTTGGGTGGTTCGGCTATGGTTGTCTCGTAAAAGAGAGAGAAGAAGAGAAGAGTTTTGAAATTGGGTGTGTTTGGGAAGGGGAAGAGACGAGTAAGACCTTTTAGGACTAGATGGACGAAAATACCCTTAATGATAGGCTTAGTGGGTCTTGACAATTGAGGGTAATTTGGTCAAAATTGAGTATAGAATAGAAATGTGTTCAGCTCAAGATATCCCAGATGAATTAGATACATGCATAAAAGATACATGCAAAAATATTTTGTCAAAAGGGATAATCATTAGATCAACCAAATTCAATGGGGTAGATGCACAATAAATTTCATTCACTGACACAAAATCCATGTGTTATGCAAACAAGACAAATCATTTTCCAAGGTAAAATTTACATGTGCCAGGTAAAAACTCTATGACTTACAGATGGCTATGCTAGTGAGTAGGGTAAAAACTTATAGAAATCACATAAGGGACACATACAGACTAGATTAGAACATGCAAATGATAACATTAAATTTTTTGATACCAATTGTTATAAGATACGAAAAAAAAAATTATTAATTTAAAAGAAATGTACTTTAATAAACACAAAATCAAATAACATGCAAAACACAATTAACGCAAATAATTATGCAATTAACACATATAGGTACGTGACAAATAAATTAAACACAATAACCAAAATTAATTAAATTGAGCTTAAGGATAGAAAATATGATACTTAGCTCATTTCGATCATGCCCAACTCATGCCTTAGAGTGATAAATCGTGATTCGCACAAAGGCTTTGTCAAAATATCTGCTAGTTGATTTTCTGTTGGTACGTGATCGATTTTGATGTCTTTCTTCTCAACGTGATCTCGTATAAAATGGTGTCGGACATCAATGTGCTTCGTTCTTGAATGAAGTACTGGGTTTTGAGAAATTGCTATGGCGCTAGTATTATCACAGAAAATACTAACTTCATTGCAATTGACTCCATAATCTTTCAATTGCTGCTTCATCCATAGAATCTGTGCGCAACAACTCCCTGCAGCGATATATTCGGCTTCGGCTGTGCTTGTTGCAATGGAGTTTTGCTTTTTGCTAAACCATGAAACTAACCTTCCCCCTAAGAACTGGCACGTTCCTGAGGTACTTTTTCTATCAATTTTGCAACCTGCAAAATCTGCATCTGAAAAACCAGTTAGTTCAAAATTTCCTTCTTTAGGATACCATAATCCAACATTAATGGTTCCTTTAAGATATCGGATAATCTTCTTGAAAGCAAGTTGATGGCTTTCTTTTGGCTTAGATTGGAATCTTGCACATACACCCACTGAGTAAGATATACCGGGTCTACTCGCAGTGAGATATAATAAAGATCCAATCATTCCTCGATATTGCGTCTCGTCAACATCTTTGCCTTCATCGTCTTTGTTTAATTTGACTGCATGTGCTCATTGGAATTTTCATTGAACTCTTTCCTTCTTGGCCGAATCTCTTAAATGAGATCTTTGGTGTATTTGGCCTGATTTATGAGTATTCCTTCCTTCAGTTGTTTTACTTGCAGTCCAAGGAAGTAGTTTAGCTCTCCCATCATGCTCATTTCAAACTTGTTCTGCCATGAGCTTAGAAAATTTCTCACATAACAATTTATTAGTACTTCCAAAGATAATATCATCAACATAAATTTGTACTAATAATATATGATCATTTTCTTGAATTTTAAATAAGGTTTTGTCAACAAGGCCTTTGGTAAACCCACAACTAACTAAGAACATTGATAGGGTATCATACCAAGCTCTCGGTGCTTGTTTTAACCCATATAATGCCTTCTTTAGTTTATAGACCTTATCAACATTACCTTTTACCTCGAAACCTGGGGGTTGTTCAACATATACTTCTTCTTCGAGTAGGCCATTTAAGAATGCACTTTTTACGTCCATTTGATAGACTGTAAAATTTTTGTAAGCTGCAAAGGCTAGAAAAATTCTTATTGCTTCCAATCTTGCAACCGGGGCAAATGTCTCATCAAAATCTATTCCTTCTTCCTGTGAGTAGCCCTTTGCGACTAGCCTTGCTTTATTCCTAACAACGATTCCATCTTCATTTGCTTTATTTCTAAAGACCCATTTTGTTCCAATCACGTTGTGATTAGATGGTCTCGAAATAAGCTCCCAAACATCGTTGCGTTCGAACTGATTTAGCTCTTCTTGCATTGCTTCCAATCCAACTAGGATCTTTTAAAGCTTCATTTATGTCCTTCGGTTCGACCTGAGAAAGAAAATATGAAAATAGGGTTTCTTGTAATGCGGATCTAGTTCTCACGCCATCATGAATATCTCCAATGATTTGATCTTGTGGATGATTTCTTAGCCACTTCAAATCTGGTTGAAGATTGCTTTGAGAAGTAGAGGGTTCGTGTGAGGTGGAAGGATTTGTGGTTTGATCCATTCGTTGATCTTCACTATTAGTTCCAACTCCAACCCCAACACATTCCCTTACTTCTTCCCTTATATCATCTTCCACATCGGTTTCTGTTCCGGAGCAGTTTAGATTGCTATTTCCCTGCAAAATATCTTCAGAAATTTTATTAGTATTATTTTCATCATTGATACCAACTGTTGGTGATTCCTTGCTTTTCGAGAGTTCATCAAACACGACATGAATGGATTCTTCAACCACCATTGTTGATTTATTTAATACTCTGAATGCTTTGCTGGTGGAAGAATATCCTAAGAATATTGCTTCATCTGCACGTTGATCAAATGTTCTTAGATAGATTTTGCCATTATTAAGAACAAAACATTTGCAACCAAATGAATGAAAATAACTAAGGTTAGGTTTTCTCCCTTTCCACAATTCATATGGTGTCTTGTCGTGCAACTTGTAGATTAGACTTCTATTTTGGGTATAGCAAGCAGTATTGATTGCTTCGGCCCAAAAGCGTTTAGGTAGCTCGGCTGCAGCTATCATTACTCGTGCGGCTTCTTTAAGCGTACGGTTCCTTCTTTCGGCAACTCCGTTTTGTTGTGGAGTTCTTGCGGCTGATAGTTGATGCATAATTCCTTGAGTATTGCAGTAATTTTGAATTACGCTATTCACAAACTCTGTTCATCTATCGGTACGAATTTTGACAATGTTGACTTCCTTTTCATTTTGAAGCTGTTTGAGAAGTTCTGGTAGCTTCTTCTCTACCTCATTTTTCTTGTGGAGAAATATCGTCCATGTGTACCTGGAAAAATCATCAACAACAACAAGAGTATATTTCTTACCACTCATACTTACTGGCTCCACAGGACCAAATAGATCCATATGTAGTAGACTAAGAGGTCTTTGACTTGATTCGTGTGTTTTTGTCTTGAATGATGATTTGATTTGCTTTCCCTTCTGACATGCATCGCAAATCTGATCCTTTCGGTAGGTGATGTTGGGTAGTCCTTTGACTAGATTTCTCGTCATGAGATTGTTAATGGTTTTGAAGTTGAGATGACTCAACTTTTTGTGCGATTCCCAACCCACATTGCTTGAGTTGTTTGCTACAAGACACACAGAGTCTTTGGTTGTGCTCCAGTCTACAACATACATATTGTTCTTTCTTATTCCTTCGAGAGCAATCTCGCCTGTGGATCCGTTCTTCACTTGACACTTGTCTTTGAAAAACTCTACAAGATAGCCTTTATCGCAAAATTGACTTGTGCTCAGCAAGTTGAACTTTAATCCTTCAACATAGGATACGTCTTCTATTTTTAGATCATTGCGGGATACTGTCCCTATTCCTTTGGTTGTACCATATCGATCATTTCCTCCAAACACAACTTTTGGCCCTTCAATGTTTTTAAAGTTCACAAGACTAGATTTATTTCCAGTCATGTGTCGAGAACATCCACTATCGAAGTACCAAATTTCCTGCAAAACAGTTTACGCATTTTTAGGTACCCAACTTAATTTGGGTCCTTGAGTGTTAGTCCTTTTTGGTATCCAAATCCACCTAGTTCTTATTGATCCAAGATTAGGTGATTCGTAACCATTGAAAATATTGTAATCATATCTAATTTTCGAAAAAGGTTTTGGTGCCGGGTTTTGAAAATTGACTCGATCTTTTGGCACTTGGGAAGAGATTTGTTTGAGCCTATGAAAGGCATTAAATCTGGACTTAGTCCATGATTTAATATCATCAAACCAATCTTGTTCAGAGGGATAAAGTCTCCCTGCCCCAATCCTCGGAGTTCTTCCTGTTCTCCTATGAGGACTTTGTGCACTTGACTCATTGGTATGTTTCCATTTAGGAACAAACTTTTGCCTATTCTTTGACTGCATTGGCGAATTGAATTTTCTTTGAGGCTTCGGCCTTGCAGTAACATTTTTGGCATTAGCTTGATAACCAATTCCTTGTCTCAGTGTGCTATCTTGACCTTTTACAAATTTTACTACTTGGACTTTATTAGTTAAAGCAGTAGTAGAATTGGTCAATTTCTCGGAGGCTTGAGAACACGATGGATCATAACCAAGTCCGGTTTTATCACTTGAGGGTTTTTGCATATTTACCATTTTATCCATTATTTTGGATGAATGAGTAAATGTTGCTATAACCTCTCTAAGGTTGTGTTCTCTCACTTCCCTTGATTTACACTCTTCTTGAAGTCGAATATTTTCGTCTTTCAAGTCTCGTATCTCAGATAGAGCATTTTGCAATTTTTCATTTAATTGATCTTTTTCAAGAATCAGTAAAATATTGCGCTCCTTGATTTGCGAGTAAGTGTCCATCATGGTTTGACAATCCTTCATCATATGAAAGATAGACTCTTTAGAGAAAGATGAACTTACAGAATCAAATGATTTAGATGTTACCTCATCATCATCTGTTTCGTGTGCCATAAGACATAGATCTTGACTATTTGAATTGCTTGACATGCTCATTCCAAATAGTGCATTATCATCTGTAGAGCTGTCACTTTCATTGCTAGAAGATTCCTCAGACTCACTTGTTTCTAGTGGGTCACTAATAAGAGCTTTTCTTTTGTCTTTCTTGTTGAATCTCCTATCCTTGACTTTGGTTTCCTCCTGCACGGTGTTAGATTGATTTTTGCTCACCTTGGGATAAGGACATTCGGCCATAAAGTGTCCAGGTTTTCTACAGTTGTAGCATAAATTCGAATTCTCCTCCAAGGTTTCCTTTTTATGCCTTCGTGATGTGCTTGCTTTAGGAAAACTTTTGTGATTGTTTTTCCTCATGAACCTTTTGAATTTCCTGACAAACAAAGCAAAGTTTTCGTTATTTAATAATTCACTTTTATCTACTGACCTTGACGTGGATGGTTGTTCGGCAACTAGTGCGTTGTTCTTTTCTCCGTGTTCTTCCTCCATCCTTGACTTCATTTCAAACTCATAGGCTTTCAGATCACTAAAAAGCTTATCAGTTGATAGAGTCTTTAGATCTCTATGATCACGCATGGCAGTGACTTTCATGTCCCAACTTGACGGTAAACCACGTAGGATTTTGAGTGAGATTTCCTTTTGATTAATGTCTTTTCCAAGATCATTAATTTCTCCCAAGATTTTGGCAAATCTTGTTTCCATGTCGGTAATATTCTCGCCACTTAGCATTTTGAAATCCTCAAATTTCTTTAATGCTATTGTAAGTTTATTATCCTTTTCTTGTTCGTCACCTTCACCAATTTGGATGAGTGTCTCCCAAACTTCTTTTGAGGATTGGCATTTTCGGACTTTTGGGAATATCGTATCATCGATAGATTTGAACAAAATATCCTTGGCAATATTATACAAGTTATTTCGTGTTCTATCTTCACGAGTCCAATCCACTTTAGGCTTTGCAACGTATTGTGGAGTATCACTTGTTTGTACAGAAGCAGTGTTCACTTGCAAGATTTCAATCGGACCATTAGAGATTACTTCCCACATTTCATCATGTAGTGCAGATAAATGTACCTGCATGCGAATTTTCCAATCATCAAATTTTTCTAGAGAAAATAATAAATTTTGGGCAAGAGCCATATCTCTTTTCATCATCTTGATTTTTCGAGATCTGTCTAGCAGTCAAAATTGACTCGACAACCGATCTGATACCGATTGTTGGTATCAGTCAGAGACAATTTGACCCAAGAAGGCAACCCGCTCTGATACCAATTATTGGTCCCGATAAGGTGGTAAAAAGTCTAGAGGGGGGGTGAATAGACTTTTTAAACTTTTTCACAATTAATAACACTTTGGTAATTTCAACTCTAAGTAACAAGATATGAAACTTAGATGCGCAGCGGAATAAATTAAACAATCAAGTGTTACGTAAAAATCAAAGAGATATATCACATGCAATATTATGAATATGCTTGCAAAGGCTCAAATAATAAGTATGCTAATTTATGTCCACATGCAAACGTGAAATCTACTAAACCCAGATGAATAAATTCGAACAGTATATAAAATGGGTCAGTCAAATATTCAACATGCAAGATAACAAAATATTTAAAGAGATGGTTCACTCAATATGTGTGTGATGTCACGTGTGAATCAATGAGTGAGTCCAAATGGAATTGTGTCTGCATGCACTTGTAAAGTCACATAACCCAATCAATAAGATAAATGAATAAGACGAATAGTAAATGGGTTAGTATGCATGCAATAATAAATAAAGGCAGTATGTAAATGAGAGAGGCAATTTATAGTGGTTCAGAGGTGGTGTAATCCTCCTAGTCCACTCTTCTCCTTTCACTCCAAGGAGGAAATTCACTATCTCGTTCACCCAGATACAAATAGTGAATCAAGTGCACACAGGCACTTCCCGAGTGTTTTGCACACAGCTACACTCAATCCCGAGTATTTCGCACAAAGCTATACTCCCGAGTATCTCGCACAAAGCTATACTCCTACACCAACTAAGTGTTTTGCACCCAGCTACACTTAGCACCACCGAGCGTCTCGCACACAGCTACACTCAGCAACCACGAGTGTCTCGCACAAAGCTACACCCACGAGTGTCTCGCACAAAGCTACACTCAACAGGGTAGTGTCTTGCACAAAGCTACACTCAACCCTCTTTCTACACACAGTAGAGGTAAGTTTAAGAGAAAACAAATTTCTCTTCTAATGACTTGAAGAATCTCTCGTGTAAGCTCAAACTAGATATTTCGAATTTTTCTCTTTGTGTATTGCGTTGCCTTCTCTGCCCCTGCTTCATGTCTTCAAGTCTTCTTGGTATATATAGCTGAAGAAGCTATATTACCGTTGTAGCTTCAATTAATCTTGATCGTTCATCTTGATCAGCTACACTTATTGCCAACTTGCATTGCGGTGATTTAATGCAAGAGATGGGCTTCCACAGTGAGTTTGAAAATCCTCACCTGACAAATCTTCAAAAGTCATACATATCGGCTCATCAGCTGAATCTTCTCCGAAAAATAATTACCTTATCTTGACGGATTCAAAATGATGAAATCTTCCAAAAGATTTTCTGCTGATTCTTGCTTGAGTAAAAATTATATCTTCGTCCATTTCTTCTTCTGAAATGATTTGAGATGCATAGCAAGATATTTAAATGAGAAAGAAGATTTCACGTGCATCTTTCTTATCATGTCCACAAGCTT
>NW_017619161.1:0-47530 GCF_001879475.1 Ipomoea nil | reverse complement strand
TGAGCTCGAAACTCATACCACACCGGTTATAATCTCGATCGCAACCCCTTATAAAGTTACTCAACTAGGTAACTGTTGAGATTAACAAGCACCAGAAACATAAATAATGGTCGTAAAGAAGAAAAGATTTACGTGGTTCGGCAATTGTGCAAACATCCACGGGAGTGAAAGTATTCTCTTATTATTTGTGATGGTGATCCAGGTGATGAGATACATTCAATATTTTATATGCATATAATATCCCTTTCACTCCTATTCCTTATATGAGACAAACTCATATTCCTAATCCTTATATGAGACAAACACAACAAATCTCCTTGGCGAATATGCTCTCTGGAGAAAAGATAACTCAACAAATCTCCACCTTGGTGAATATGCCCTTTAGGAGAAAATACTAATCCAACCATCTCCACCTTCGCAAATAAGCCCTTTAGGATGAAAAACTCATCTCATAGTCTCCCTGGAATAGGACACCATGTTCATCTAACATCTGAAAACACCCAACAAGTCCAAACAAAGTTTGAACTTGTCACTAGTAACCGCCTTGGTCAACATGTCTGCTGCATTCTCACTTGTATGAATTTTCTGCAACAAAATCTCACCCGAAACAACCAACTCTCTGACCTTATGAAACCTTACATCAATATGTTTGGTTCTGGCATGGTATAACTTGATTTTTAGCTAAGAAAATGGCACTTTGATTGTCACAGTGTAATTGAACTCCATCTTGCTCAATACCCAACTCCTTAATCAAACCTGAAAGTCACAAAGCCTCTTTAGCTGCCTCAGTCACAGCCATGTATTCTGCTTTAGTTGTAGACAAAGCTACAATAGACTGAACCTGATGATCTCCAGCAAACAGGACCACCCCCAAGAGTAAAAACATACCCTATTGTAGAACGTCTATTATCCATGTCTCCAGCATAATCAGAATCCACATATCACATGAGTGTTGGCAAATCAAAATCCAACTAGAAGAGCTCAAAGGCTTGAATCAAGCCCGAGCTCGCGTGCGCCGGCACCTGCGGGGCTAAGTTATGCCAAACTTCGGTATCATTTTCCATCTGTTATAGTCACTTGGCTCGGCCGAAGCCGAGAGCACCACTCTCGTGCTACAGAGAGCACGAGAGGTTGTGGTGCACCGAGAGCAAAACTCTCGTGAAACGGTGAATACGAGAGGTGTACTCTCGTATTGCACCACAGCACGAGAGCTGTACTTTCGTGTTGTATCACAACACGAGAGTGGGTACTCTCGTGCACCCCAACGGTCAGAAACCGAAAGTTCATCCTGTTGTACAGATTAAACTCATCTGTTACGGAATTAATACTTTTTTTAATTCCAATTTTAAATTCTGAGTTTAATCCTACTTAGTGGGTGACCGTTACAGGTGTTATACAATTGGTTTAATACCAATTAAAGGCCATGTTGAATGCTATCCCTTCCAATAGCCCTATATAAAGGGAGGTAGAGCAGTAGCTATTTTACACAGTGAAAAACGAAAGGAATTCCAGTAGCTTTCAGCTTCAAAACTTCTGCTTCTACTCTCTTCTTTCCCCAGCCGTGTTCTAAGCTTTGCTTTGTTCGACGGGTTCCTTGTTTAGGTGCTTAAACAAGGAATCGTAGCACGTTTTATCCTGGGAAACCTAGGCTACAACGCTCCTAGCACTTGTGCGAGGTAGCAAATAAGGTTTTAAGGAAAAGAACCTTACGTTCAAACTCGTGCTAAACCTTACCCAAACACTCAACCTTTTCCTTCCCAGTTTTTTCTGCTTTCCCATATAATATTAATCTTTTCGTAGGATTATTATTTTTGGAATTTTTTCAACAATACTACCCAACAATCTTAAAACCTTATTTCCGTTTCCCGTTGGTTGTTTATCTCTAATTTCCTAGAAGAAATGAAGAATCCAGTTTTGCCAGCTCTCGGGGAGGAGAATGTTGTTGAAAACAAAAATGGTGGGAATGACAATAATGTTGCTAATTCCCAAGCTACACCAGTGAACATTGGTTCACAAGATGGTGGGAGCACCGAGGGATATATTCCCATGACTCGGGTACCTACGGTACCAAGTGGTTCGGCCGAAAGACCGGAGAAGTTCACCGGTAGTGGATCGAACTTCAAAAGGTGCCAACAAAAGATGTTGTTCTACCTGGCAACTCTCGGCTTGGCGAGATTCTTGACCGAGACGGTTCCCGAATTAAGGGAACAGGATGCCCAACCTGTGATGGCAGTTGGCTATTGGAAGGATTCGGACTTCCTATGCCGAAACTACATCCTGAACGGATTATGTGATGCGTTATACGATGTATATCGCAAGATTGGCACAGCAGAAGCGCTGTGGGAAGCCTTGGATCATAAATACCGAAGTGAGGATGCCTGTGCAAAGAAATTTGTGGTTGGCCGATTCCTTGACTTCAAAATGGTTGATTCCAAGACCGTGCTAAGTCAAGTTGAAGATTTACAACTAATCTTTGATGAAATTCGTGACGAAGGCATGACGTTGAGTGAAGCCTTCCTAGTGGGATCTGTTATCCACTTGCTGCCTCCAGGGTGGAAGGACTTCAAGAATTACCTTAAGCATAAGCGAAAGGAAATGAACCTGGAGGACCTGATGCAGCGACTCCGAATTGAGGAGGGGAACAGGACGAATGATGGCAGAAATTCTGTCACTGTTGGCGCTAAGGCCAATGTTGTGGAGCATGCTAAAAGCTCCAAGAAGAACAAGAAGGACAAGCAGAAGCTAGGTCCGAAATGAGGCATTACCAAGAAGAAATTTCATGGAAAATGCTTCAATTGTGGCAAGTCTGGCCACAAGTCCTCTGAATGCAAAGTTCCAAAGAAGAAGAACAAGAGTTCTGAAGCCAACATGGTTGAGGAAAGCAGTCAGAAGGAGGTCGAGATTAGCCTTTCGGCTATGGTGACCGAGGTGAACCTCGTGGACTCTAACCCACGAGAGTGGTTCATCGATACTGGTGCAACAAGGCATTTGTGTTGCAACCGAGAAATGTTCAACACCTTTGAGACCATTGAGGGCGAGAAGTTTTGGATGGGAAACTCTGCTCAGTCTGCTGTGGAAGGCGTGGGCAAGGTGGTTCTGAAGATGACTTCCAGGAAGGAACTGACGTTGAATAACGTGCTGTATGAAGAATCTTGTGTCTGGCTCTCTGTTGAACAAGCATGGCTTTCGCATGGTGTTCGAGTCAGACAAGGTTGTTTTGTCTAAGTTAGGAGTGTTTGTAGGCAAAGGTTATGTAACCGATGGGCTCTTTAAGCTCATTGTAATGCCTATTACTATGAATAAAAGCAAAGTTACTTCCGTTTACTTGCTTGAGTCTTCCAATTTGTGGCATGGTAGACTAGGTCACGTTAATTATAATTCTATGCGTAGATTAATTAACTTGAACCATATTCCTAATTTCCAAATTAACACAAATAACAAATGTGAAATTTGTGTTGAGGCAAAACTAACGAAAGTACCTTTCAATTAATCTATAGTGATTTGTGCGATTTTAGATCGATATAAACGAGAGGTGGTAATAAATATTTTATCACGTTTATCGACGATAGCACACGTTATTGCTATGTGTATTTGCTTAAGAGCAAAGACGAAGCCTTGGAAAAATTCATTCTTTATAAGAATGAAGTTGAAAACCAACTTAATCGTAAGATTAAGAAAGTTAGAAGCGATAGAGGTGGTGAGTACGAAGCACCTATTGGATGAGAGTTTAAAATGATTAGCCAAAGGGGTACTAACCGGTTTAGACTTACTCATCCCAAACCTGTCAAGAATTTTCTCTATATAACTCTGTTGAGTTAGCCACAACTTTCTTGCACCTCTATCCCTGTGAATTTCCATGCCAAGAATTTTCTGTGCAACTCCTATGTCTTTCATATCACATTCCTGACCCAACGAAACTTTCAATGCAGTAATATCATCCATACTCTTAGCAACAATCAACATATCATCCACATACAGTAAGAGAAAAATAAAAGAACCATCATCAAGGCTTTTAACATAAACACAACAATCATACTCATAACGTGTATAGCCAATTTGAATCATGTAAGCATCGAACCGCTTGTACCACTGCCGTGGAGCCTGTTTCAGCCCATACAAAGACCTCTTGAATCGACAAACCAGGTGCTCACCTCCGGGTTTAACAAACCCTTCAGGTTGCTTCATGTAAATTTGTTCATCTAGATCACCATGTAGAAAAGCAGTTTTCACATCCATTTGTTCCAAATGCAAATCCCAAATGGCAGCCAAAGCAAGTACTAATCTGATAGAAGTATGTCTAACAACAGGAGAGAAAACCTCATCATAATCTATCCCCTTCTGTTGAGAAAACCCCTTCGCAACTAACCTAGCCTTAAACTTTTCCCCTTCTTTTTTTGATACTGGTGGATTCTTCCTATAGACCCACTTGCACCCTATAGCCTTCTTTCCTTGAGGAAGTTGAGCTAACTCCCAAGTATGATTCTGATGTAAAGACTCCATCTCCTCAATCATACCTACCATCCATTTATCTTTCTCTTGGCTAGAAACAGCCTCTTGAAAGGTAACTGGATCATTATTAGAAACAAGAAGTGCAAAAGAAACCATATCCTCAAACCCATACCTACTAGGTGGTTTGACATTGGTGCGTCTTGGTCTATCTCTAGCCAAACTGTAATCTTGTAAATTTTCTGAACTCGAACCTGCTACAGATGTAGTATCTGCAATTTCTTGAGTCTCAATCGTAGGTGGATTAACTGCTTTCTCACTCAAAGGTACACGATCCATATCCACTTCTACTGTGCTAGAACCATCAACTAGTGTATCTTTTTTCTTTGGCTGGAACATGAAATTCTCATCAAACGCTGCATCTCTGCTAATCACCACCTTTTTGGTTGCAGGATCCCAAAACTTATATCCTTTTACACCTTTCTTGTAACCCAAAAAGATGCACTTCTTTGACTTGGGATCTAACTTTGATCTCTCATCACCTGGAATAAGAACATAGCTAGGACAACTAAAAACTCGTAAGTGATCAAAACTTACAGGATTACCTAACCAAACCTCCTCAGGAACCTTGCCACCAAGTGATGTCCGTGGTGATCTATTGATCAAGTAACATGCCATGTTCACTGCTTCTGCCCAAAAACACTTAGAGAGCCCAGCATTCAATCTGAGACACCTTGCTCTCTCAGCAATGGTTCTATTCAGCCGCTCAGCAACACCATTCTGTTGTGGTGTCTTACGCACTGTATAGTGCCTTTGAATTCCATGTTCTGCACAGAATTTCTGAAATTCTTTCTTAGTATATTCTGTCCCGTTGTCAGACCTCAGGTACTTGATTTTTCTTCCAGTCTAGTTCTCAACCTCAGCTTTCCACAACTTAAATTTCTCAAACACTTCAGATTTATGTTTCAAGAAATACACCCAGACTTTCCTAGAAAAATCGTCAATATATGTAACATAATATCGAGAGCCAGCCATTGAAGGTTCCGTGGTAGGTCCCCAAACATCATAATGCACATAATCTAGAATCCCTTTAGTTTTATGCAGCCCATTAGAAAAAATGACTCTAGTCTGTTTCCCAAGGACACAGAACTCACAGAAATCTAGCTTACAACATTTAACTCCTTTTAACAGATTCCTTTTGTGCAAATCAGACAAACCACGTTCACCAAGGTGACCCAAATGTAAATGCCACAACCTAGTAGTATCATCACTAGACTCAACAGAATGTGCTCCACCTACAACAGTACTACCCAACAACCTATAAATGTTCCATGTGGTCCTTTTACCTTTCATCACAGTTAAAGCACCCTTACTAATTTTAATGGTTTCCTTATCACTCTCAGACTTATGAATAAAACCATTACCCAAAACACATATGCAATCATCTAAGATTAACACATATAATCAGATATGAAAGCATACATATCAAATGATATTATAAGGGTACAAAACAATCATAAGGAAGTTGGAAGCTTGTCAAATAAAATAGATCTTCAGGATCTCCCAAAAATCCTTATCCTCAACTTTACATTAGTTCACTCACTGGTTTGGGAATTGCTTCGTGCAAAGTTACATGTTATAATTCACTCCCTCATTTGCTTCGGACAAACTGATATGAAATAATTTATTCCTTCATTTGCTTCAGGCAAATTGATATGATATAATTCATTCTCTCATTTGTTTCGGACAAACTGATATGATATAATTCGCTTCTATCTTCCAAACCAATAACATCTAAATTAATCATATCATGTATGGCATTAGTCAAAGATCATTCTTATAAAGGAGTATACCACTCCTTAAACAGCACAGAATTGCACTAAGCCATAGTCGGAGAGGGATTTGTCTTGTTAACATCTTAAATTTAGTCAAAAGATGATTATCATAATTTGTTGATAATAGCAATCCTTTTGGGATTGATATAGGATTTATGGAACAAATAATATTCAACTTTGACTTAGCATCCAGTCAATTGCATACGAGAGTCATGATTGTATGCATGAGAAAAACTTCCATAAATAAGCATGCAAACTAAAAGATGTAACTCCAAGAAGTAAACTTCCTCCCCGGAAAATAAAGTCCGGGAAGTAAATATCATTCGAAAATTAAAATTTCAAAAAGTAAAATTAGAAAGTTAAGCTTAGAGGGCAAGCTTAGAGAAGTAAACTTTATGAATAGTCCCTTCAAGTAGTAAAAATAGCAAGGAAAATAAGCAAAGTAAAATCACTTTGCATTCATCATAATTTGCATCCAAAAATAACTTTGCAATCAAAGACACTTTTGGAGTATATATACTTCTCGGCCACGCAATAAATACTGCGGCCATGAATTAACTTTTCGGGTGCTTCAGGCATAAACTAACTTCTCGGATGCTTCAAGCATGAGCTAACTTCTCAGATGCTTCAAGCATGAGCTAACTTCTCGGATGCTTCATGTTTCTAGCATGCACTAACTTTTTCAGCCATGAATATATTTTCATGAATTACTCAAACATTATCATGACACCAATCATTCTTCATTAATACCTCATCGTTTCATTATCATCATTTATCGCGGTATTTTCTTCAGGCAAATTACCTAGAATCATCAAGATGAGGCGCATTCTTCGACGACCAAATGCTTTGGTGTGCAGCACGTAGGGATCAATGCCCTTCAAACCCACATTGTTAGCAAACCTGCTTCTGGCTAGGATCTTGCTTCGATGAGTTTGGTCGTCCTTGAATATCTTGATCACTTTGTTTCTTATTCTGAGCTCGAAACTCATACCACACCGGTTATAATCTCGACCGCAACCCCTTATAAAGTTACTCAACTGGGTAACATTATGTGCTTCAGGCACCTGTGCAAAATCAACCAGACATGCATTTTGATTATTTATCAACAACTCGTTATCTTTCTTAGCCACAATGAGTGCTAAAATCAGCTTAGGATGCTTCTCATAATTTGTTGTCTTGTACTACTACTGGAGTACAAATTACTCGCATGAAAAGTTGGCAATATCTTTCTAATTAAATATTTCTCTTGAAACTTCTTGTTTCCAGAATTTTAATTGTGAGGCTATTTTATGCAGAGTTGAATTATAGTCAATTACTGACTTATAATCTTAAAACATAAGATTAATCTAGTCAAATTGTGTCTGAGGAAGGACAATAGATGACTACTAGTCAAAATGGTCCTTCAGGGACTTCCACAACGCAATAGGAACTTTTTCAATCAAATACTCATTTGTAAGATCGTAGTTCAAGTAGTGACGTATGAAAATGGGAGCTTCTGCCTTCAGGGCATCGGTGCTCTGTGACTTAGTTACAAAAGTTTGACTCAATTCCTTAGATGCCAAATATATTTCAATATCAAAAGCCCAAGTGAAATAATTGCAATCGACATGAGCGAACTCAATAAATTCACATTTTTCAATGAAAGGCATGATATATAAGATCATCATTTGATGCAACTTTAGGAAGCAATGTGACAACTTGGGGAAAAACCATTATTTTGAATACATGTTCAAGCCATGGATGAAGAAACATCTTTTACATAAATATGCATATATGTTTCTTAGCATTCTAATACAAACACAGCAATCCGATGCAAACATATAATAATGACCGATTATGCATTCGATATCCATAGTAATAGAACATACATGGATACATATACATACAATTTGGCATATAAGTACATATATTTACCATTTCAAAGCATCATGGATTATGGGTTCATATAGAGCCTAACTCATATACAAGAATTCAGAGAATAAATAAAGATAATATGTATTTACAAATTCATGTATTTACCCAAATTCTTAACAATGTCTTGATGAGGGGTTCACCACTCAAAACTTGTTAACAAACAAGAAGAATAATCACTCATTTTATAGAAACAAGAATTGAAGGTTCCAAACCAAACTCATAGCCATATATACACATAATATTTATATATAAACAATGACATATGAAAAAGAAAAACAAAATGCACAGGAAAATGAACCAATATTACCGTTCACCGGAGATTACAATAGAGACTCGTGCTGATAACGTGTTGTAATTCGGCATATCAACTCGTTGGTTCTCGCGTGATGTTTGCACGGTAATGCTTGGAGATTGTATGTATATGAGTATATAGAATAGATAAGTAAAAGGGGAGGAAGAACACAATGTATAGAACACAATCACATGAGACCATCTTTTCATTAAGCCTTCACCCTCAATTTATAGGGATGATTACAACATTTCACATCCTTTAACATAAGTAATGAAATAGGTAAAGGCTAACAAAAGGTCACAAGTTTAATTGCCATAATAATAAAATATTTATAACATTTTCAAAGTAATTATATAATAATCGACAACAACACAACTCGTTGGTTCTCGCGTGATGTTTGCACGGTAATGCTTGGAGATTGTATGTATATGAGTATATAGAATAGATAAGTAAAAGGGGAGGAAGAACACAATGTATAGAACACAATCACATGAGACCATCTTTTCATTAAGCCTTCACCCTCAATTTATAGGGATGATTACAACATTTCACATCCTTTAACATAAGTAATGAAATAGGTAAAGGCTAACAAAAGGTCACAAGTTTAATTGCCATAATAATAAAATATTTATAACATTTTCAAAGTAATTATATAATAATCGACAACAACAAATTCAATATCTTTCTTTCTTTATGTAAGAATCAAATATTATATTCTATGGCAAAAGAAAACTATAACTATTTAACTCTTTGAATTTGATGGGGCAAAGATAGGGCAAATCCGACTAGGTCCACTTTGCATTTTGAACCCTTATTTAAAATGACATTCATATTTGTTCCTAATTAACATATAACGAATTATGTATCTGATCAGTAAATTAATTGAAGACACATAGTTTATTAATTATATACACATAATATGTTAACTACATATAAATAATAGGTTAATTGTAGGCACATAATATGTTAACTACACATTATGTGCATGCAGTTAATATATTATGCGTCTTTAATTCATTATTTACAGAGTAATTTATTAACTGAAAGCACATATTAATTAACAGTAGACACATCAGTTTGAAATAAAGGTTTACCTTAGCTTGGATCCTTGGCCATGGTATATCAATTGTTGAATTAGTTAACCGCTTAAGAGCAACCACATGATGAGTCTAGGTTTTTTGGTGTGAAAGGGAATGAGTAGGGAAGAGGAAAAATATAATAAAAAAAAAAAAATGAAAGAGTTCCTTCCACTCAACCACACCCCAAATTTACTAATTAATGATATAGATGGGCAAGATTGGACATGTCTTATATGTCATATACATTCATGGAGGGGCAAATTTCACCGTGAATTGCCCCGGATGACATGACAACGTACAATAATGATACACGCGTTCATGAAATACACGCCCTTAATATTCATATACAATGGATCTATTGATAGTATATTACTAACACCCAGGGACGGAGCCAGAAATTCGGTTGAGGGGGGGCGAAACAGTACAGACGGATTCAGAAATTTTTTCCAAAAAAGGCGAAACATTAAAACAAAAGAGAAAATTTAAAAATAAATAAATAAACTACCTAAGAAATATAATTGTAAATATTGTTGGATATGAACACCAATAATAATTATGCTACTAATATTATACTAATTAACTATACAAGGTAATGATCTTTTATTCTAATATACATAATTTCCTTCTACTAATATGTGATCAATTCTCATCTAATATTACCTCCAAATTGATTATTTCATTTTAGACTTCCACCTAATTGAGCGACCAATTATTTATTTCTTTTTGTGTATCACTCTCCACCCATTAAAAAAATATATTGACCTCAAGTTGTAAAGAGTGATAAAATAGGACCATATTTGTGCACGGAAGTTCATGCCACCCCGGTAGGCGGTGGATTCCTGGAACATGTTAAATTTTGGAAGATTAATCTTCAAAACAAATTGATGCCCAGAAACAGGGGGATCAAATTGCTCAATTCCCATTAATGGTGAAGCAATATTAGAGAGCAGAAAATATGTAAATTCCACCTATGTAAAATTGTGTTCCAAATGAGAGACATGGTAAAGGCAGCAAATACAATACTTGACACAATGAAAATTCCTAAAATCCTTACTTCTCCTTCAATTTTAATAGCAGCATCGCATTGTTCAGTAATCAGCTTCCCATTCAGCAACTTATCAAAACAATGCAATGATTTTGGGGATTTCGAACAAATTAAGATTCTACCCACGGTTGAGAAGCCGAATGATTTTGTGGGGAGATATTAATAGCAATGTAAAATAGAGATCAATGAAACTTTTAAAGAATTTTTTTTTTCATTTTTTCCTTTCCTCAAATAATTTCTCTATAAGTTTCTTTCGTCGCCAAAAAAAAATAAAAAATCAGTGTATCCAATAGATAAAGCTAGGACAAAAAAACGAAACTAGTAGTGTCAAAAAATATAAATATTTGCAACTAAATATAAATTTAAAAATCATTTCTATATATGAACCTTAAAAAAATCGTATAATACTCCAATAGCGATATTTTGTAATATAATATTAACCAAATGGCACCTAAATATAATATATCACCACTCTAATAAAAACATTCCATACAGATCCGAACACATGAACTAATGCAGAACATATATATGGCAAATGAAGTATTTTCTGGCAATTTGACCAAATGGACCAAAATTGATACAAATTGAATAGTTAAGGTACTAAATTGTTAGTTTTTAAAGTCGTGGATTGAAATTAATAACACCACAATAGTCGCAGGACCAAAAGTGTAATTTACTCTTATGTGTCTTCAATTCATTATTTACAGAGTAATTTATTAACTGAAAGCACATATTATATTAACAGTAGACACATCAGTTTTAAATAAAGGTTTACCTTGGACCCTTGGCCATGGTATATCAAATTTTGAATTAGTTAACCGCTTAAGAGCAACCACATGATGAGTCTAAGTTTTTTGGTGTGAAAGAGAATGAGTTGGGAAGAGGAAAAATATAAGAAAACAAAAAAAAAGATGAATGAGTTCCTTCCACTCAACCACACCCCAAATTTACTAATTAGTGATATAGATGGGAAAGATTGTACATGTCTTATATGTCATATACATTCATGGAGGGGCAAATTTCACTGTGAATTGCCCTGGATGACATGACTACATACAGTAATGATACACGCGTTGCTCAACAAATTTTATAGAATGTTTAGACCACAAATAGTACCGTAACGAGTAGGAAACTTTTCGAGCATGATTCTAGTGTTAAAAAATATAAATATTTGCAACTAAATATAAATTTAAAATCATTTCTATATATGAACCTTAAAAAATCATATAATACTCCAATAGCGATATTATGTAATATAATATTAACCAAATGGCACCTAAATATAATATCACCACTGCAATAAAAACATTCCTTACGGAACACATGAACTAATGCAGAACATATATGGCAAATGAAGTATTTTGTGGTATATGTTCAGAATATCTATAGAATTGATATGATCCTCGAAAGTATAGAAAGATAACAGAATTCAGAATATCTATAGAATTGATCCTCGAAAGATAACAACAAGATATTAATAGCAATGTAAAATAGAGATCAATGAAACTTTTAAAGAATTTTTTTTTTTTCATTCTTTCCTTTCCTCAAATAATGACTCTATAAGTTTCTTTCAGTCACCAAAAAACAAAATCAAAAAAATCAATGCATCCAATAGTTAAAACTAGACAAAAAAAAAATTAAAAATAAAAATAAGAAACTAGTATTGTCAAAAAATATAAATATTTGCAACTAAATATAAATTTAAAAATCATTTCTATATATGAACCTTAAAAAAATCATATAATACTCCACTCCAATAGCGATATTATGTAATATAATATTAACCAAATGGCACCTAAATATAATATCACCAATCACATAAAAACATTCCACACGGAACACATGAACTAATGCAGAACATATATGGCAAATGAAGTATTTTCTGGTAAATGTTCAGAATATGTATAGAATTGATATGATCCTCGAAAGTATGGAAAGATAACAAAATTCAGAATATGTATAGAATTGATCTTCGAAAGATCGATAACACCAAAATATTATTTCAGTCTTGACTACTCAAATCCAAGTTGTAGAGAAAATGTGATATTAAGGGAAATGTAAAACAATAGATTGCAATTGTATTCCCTTAGCTTCGCAACATAAATTGCAGCAGCCAGCAGAGCAGCTACAAAAGACAATAGCAAAACTATATTAAAAGCATATCAGACAAATGTAATTGTTTCTAAAATAAGTTTGTAATATGTATAAGAGAACAGAAGAAAAGAAGGGTTGCGAATTATTCAAACAGTTTGAAGCAATAAATAAAACAGTTCTATCAATCAATATAATGAAGCTGTCAAAGGAATGAATCAAATTGATCTGATCGAAGTGGAAAATTTTTATAAGGAGAATATGGAAAGGTAAAGGAATAAAGGGAAAATAATAATGTCAAAACTATACACTATATATATATATATATATATATATATATATATATATATATATATATATAGATAGATAGAGAGAGAGAGAGAGTAAAGCCTAGCTCCAAGATACACTTAGAGACTTAATGAAAGGCTAATTTAAGGGAGCAACTCTTTGAATATTCACATAACTTATTTGAGAAATCCCGGCCTCATACAAAATTATTATATTCCGCCAAAGTAGTAAAAAAGAGGAAATACGACACATGATAAAGTTTAAACAAAATTAGTGACGGTGCAATAAAAGGACAAAATTAAAGTCTACCTCCAAGTGGCAACTTAATTTAATTTGGGATCCAGTGAACATAAAGTTAACTATATATGAAGTTTGTTAATGATGTATATATAGAAAATAATGGATCGGAATTACAAAATATTGTATTCAACCTAACCTAGCTAGCAATATAAAGTTGAGTATGAAGTTTAATAAAATAATACAAATACAAAAGAACCAGAGGATTGGATATAAGAATGTATGTCTCTCCATCTAAGTTATGCTAAGGGACATATATTAAACACTTAAATTAAAGGATCAATCGGACCTCATCTAATTAATTTTCACATAAAATTAAAGCAAGCCTCCTTTGCTTTGCTTCTAGAACCTTATTCCAAAAACACTTTAACTCCTCCTGATAGGATAGTGCCTAATTAAGCAATATAATGGTTAGTGTGGGATATGACATTGGACTCACTAATTTTACTCCAAAATGGAATGGAAGCTAAGCATGCAGATGCAGTGAAATAAATAAGTTTCAAGTCACATTTCAAATTAACACTCCTTTCCATCTCCACATTTTATTCAATTTGTTTATCCATATATGCATCACATGATTTTACTTAATCGACATTATTAGCTAGGCATTTATATATTTAAGTTTACATTCCAATTTCGATCAGTTTTTCTATCTGTCCATATATAAACATATTGTATAACACATAAACCACAATCATCACTTTGTCCAATCCAGTCATCAACAAACCAAAAGTGCACATTTATCTATCCTGAATATATATATATATATTCACAAGCTAAGGTAGAATAGAAAGCTATTTTCTGAAATATATAGATCGAGATATACCTGGACATGCAATGATATAAGCCAGCCAGCACAAACATGTTTCAGCTGCCCTGAGGGTCAAGCTCTCCGCTGTTATAGCTTGAATTCTCAATATGCAGTTCCTGCCATCCTTTCCATTTCGCACCGGCTTTCAAAGTGATGGGTTTTTCCACAGCAGCAGCTCCCACACACAACATCTTCTGATATTCATTATCTCCAAGGTTCGAGATTTTCTTTACCTTCTTGTCCCAAGGATTCCACAACACTTAAAATGAAATGTAGAAACTTAATAATCAGTCATTCAGTCATGTTAGAAAAAAACTATTTAACAGATCGAATTGAATTGGCAGATGGATATTTTATTTGCATATCAAATACCCTTCCTTAATAGAAAATTAAGAATTTCAGTGAAAACCAACCCCAGCAAGCTAAGCTAATTAAGCTAAAATATCCTTTAATTTATACACCTCATCCATCAAGAAAGAATAAATCACCCTAGCTTAGCTTAGCTTTCATGAAAAAATAAATATAGATCTTACCTGCATCAGGAAGTCCACCCTTATTCATCACATATGTCCTATTGCTTTCATGATCAATGATTGCAATTTTTGTTGGAGTGTTTAGATATATTTTATCCACCTATGTAAAATTGTGTTCCAAATGAGAGACATGGTAAAGGCAGCAAATACAATACTTGACACAATGAAAATTCCTAAAATCCTTACTTGTCCTTCAATTTTAATAGCAGCATCATATTGTTCAGTATTCAGCTCCCCCTTCTGCAACTTATCAAAACAATGCATTGTGTCTGGCCCCTCAACACGAACAGAACTGTTACAAGAATTATAACGCATGGTTGAGAAATATGATTTTTCCAAAGACTTACTGTGACATGAGCAGCACAAGTACTACTACAAGTAAAATAGCAGCATCATATCATTATATTGTCACATCAAAAACTAAACATCCAAGGTTCGATTGATCACTTGTCCTTAAAGATAGACAGTATGAACTTAATACACTTGATGAAACACAAAATTGGCCTGGTAATAAAGATGGAATTAATCTAAAAGGCAGCATTGTATAGTATAGTATACTCTGATCTAGACATAAATTATAACAATTAATAATCCGGTTATTTATTTCTTTAGCTCCTTAAAAAATTTGAATAATTATATTGCAAATGTCATCCTTTAATTTTCTCAGATCAGCAATATATATATATATATATATATATATATTATATTGTACAGATGAGATGGATCGAATCAGCATGTAAAAACAAAAACACATATAACTGCAAATGAGATTCATGAACTCAAGGCATACATACAAGAAAATTAAAGATGGAATGGATGAGATGTACTAATTAAGTAAGTGCTCACCCTATGTCGTCTGATGAAACAGGGAGATAGGTGTGATACCCAAATGTAAAGTCGAAGGACTTTCCAGCAGTGTTGAGGTTTCCTATTTGAGATATTAGTATAAGATGTCCTGATTCTCCTCCAGATTTCAATGTTAACCTCAATCGGAATTCAAACCTAGAAAAAAACCAGCGCTCTCTCTAAATTAGTGTGGAAAAAATATATATTATAAGTTAACCAAAAAGTAATCAATGCACCAATTCGAACCTGTGAGGCCAGATATTCAAGTCGTTTTCAGAGGGCTTCAGTATCAAGTCAACAAATGCTTTAGAGTTTTCCGGTGCTTCTAGGAGAGGTTTCTCGTCAATGCTCCAAAAACTGTTTCTAGCAAATCCATGTAGTTTCTTAAGAGGTCCATGCTCTGCCAACTGCAAACAGAAAGCTAGCGGTTAGTGTAATTAAGTGATGAGAGAATTGAAGATAGGAATTGAAGATCATATATATATATATATATATATATATATATATATATATATATATATATAATACCTGAGGAAAGCATATAGCGATACCTCCACGAATTGGGTGTGGAGGGTTGAAAGTGGCCTGCAAAGCATATAATAAGGATGACTTAAACTTCATTCGATCACATGAAAAGAGAAATTGAGCTCGCTCATCAAACTACCTTACTACTCAGAAAGAGCAATTCTTCTCCATGAACATTCTTCCATGAAGTTACATGGCCCCCATAGAGATACACCTAAACATGAAAAGAAGGCCAGAATCAGAGAGAAATAAATTAAAGATGTCAGAAAATATTGAATCGGAGAGAAATAAATTAAAGATGAATCGGAGAGAAATGGCCGGCGTTGCTACCTCGGCGGAGCTGCCGTTAACCTCCCTAAGAACAACTTTGTCGAGGTCATTCATACCCTTACACACCTCCATTGCTTTCTTCTCGCTACTAGTACCAGCCATCATATCACACAGTAAGTCTCTTACTTTCTACTCCTCTCTTAATAAGCACACCACCTTATGCGATATCTCTCGTTTCGTTGGGGGATAACGGAATCTTTTCCTTTTTATTTTTAGTAGTGCACAGAGGGTAGTGGCGTACCCTCATGCAGTGTACGGAGGCAGCTGGCAGTATGAGCAACGGATCATGCACTCTCTTTCATCTGACGTGGCCCCCAATCGAATATAGGTCTGCATGGATTTTGTGTATGCTCAAGGAGACCGTTTGTCACAACTTTCAAACAAAAAAATATATATATTAGTAAGGTTGTCCATTTATTTCAGAATTAGAAACTATATATACTTATTACTTTGACAATGTGTTTTTTTTTTTTTGTTAGACCACGAAATATCCTGAGCAGGTCCTAACATTCAATCGTTATACCGTGCACCAAGGCACACATAGCAGTGTGCGTCCCATCCCTCCCAAAACGACATTATTTTGTTAAGTTGTGTGGGTAATTAACTTGACAAAAATTTATGTGTATTCAGTTATAAAATTCTGTGTTTACAGGTATAAAATTATGTAATTTTGAAACAGGGGATTTTTATCCTTTTAAAAAAGATTATGTATTTTCAGGTATAAAATTATGTGTTTTCAGTTATAAAATTCTGTGTTTACATGTATAAAATTATGTAAATTTGAAATAGGAGATTTTTATCTTTTGAAAAAAGATTATGTGTTTTCAGTTATAAAATACTGTGTTTTCAAGTATAAAATTATGTACATAAACTTTTAACATAATACACATAAATTCCTTGTTTCGGATGTACATAATTATATAAACAAATGTACATAATTATATACCATAATGTACATAATCCCCCTGAATTATATGTTTATAGCACATTTTCCCCCTGAATTATCCATGTAAGCATATTAGCCCCCTTAAAGTAAATATTTTATTTATTTTTGTTCTCCAACAAATTATTGCTTATACATAGGGATGACAATAGTTCGGTTCGAACTGAACCGGACACTATATCAATCGAATTGAAAGTTTCCAGTTATGATTCAGATCCAGAACCTAATATTTGGATTTCAATTTATTAAAATTATGAATCACAAAAACTGGATCTTGAACCGTGAACCGGCGGTTTCAGATCCAGTTCGCAATTTTGAACCGTCTTGGTAGTGCTATAATACCCCACTTTTCTTAAACCTTATTAACAATTACTTAACTTAGAAATGAATACTAACAAGCATAATAAATCTACTAATCATCAAAAAGAGGTGTCACCGCCACAATCACCATACTTGGTGATTGCACAGACAAGGAAAGGTTCTAAACATCCACAAACTTACTACTTAAAAACAACTTGGGGATTGAACCCCGGTGTCCAGCACCATCAAAACAACTAAATAAGTCTACAACCAAAGTCTCAAAATAGCATAACTAAAGTAAGAGTTTAGACTACAACTAGCACACTAAGCTAATCTAGTCTAACTCGAACGCTCTCATGACTTGGGCCCACCTGAAAGGGGTTAACAAACAAACAAGTAGAATGCAACCCGTTATCACGAAGATAAGTATAACGCCACTCAACCTTGTAAAATACCATAGTATATGCTTTTGGAAAACATTTGTTTCACACAATTAGATCAAGCATTCTAAACCACTACTTAAGCTACATTTAAACATACTCAACAGGGTTTCTATATGCTTGCAACCTAATTATCAAATAGGCATACTTTCACAATAATTTAGCTTATCAACAATCTCATGCTTGCACTTACATATCTTATCATGACGATATACACTAATCATACTCAAATTGTTTTGTTAAGTTGTGTGGGTAATTAACGTGACAAAAATGTATGTGTATTCAGTTATAAAATTCTGTGTTTATAGGTATAAAATTATGTAAATTTGAAACAGGGGATTTTTATGCTTTTAAAAAAGATTATGTATTTTCAGGTATAAAATTATGTGTTTTCAGTTATAAAATTCTGTGTTTTCAGGTATAAAATTCTGTACATTCGAAAAAGGTACAAAACGACGTCGTTTTGGGCCAGGGCTCACAATGCATGGTGCACCCCGGTGCACAGTATAATTTGCCCAATTTATATCGTGCACAGGGGCGCGCATTGCATTTTGCGCCCTGGTGCAAACCGACGTCGTTTTGGTTTTTTTTTTTTTTTTCGGAAATCTGCTTCCTGTGTGGATGTTAATTTTCTTTTAAAAAAATCTCATGTTTCAAAAATGTACATAATTGTATACTAGAATGCACATAATTGCATAACAAAATACACATACATTTTTTGAAAACATAATACACGTAATCTAACATAATACATAATACACATAAACTCTTAACATAATACACTTAAATTCCTTGTTTCGGATGTACATAATTGTATAAAAAATGTACATAATTATATAAACAAATGTACATAATTGTATACCATAATGTACATAATCGCAGCAACTTTCAACATAACTTAACAAAATGACGTCGTTTTGGGAGACGCGGGGCGCATAATGCTGTATGCGCTATGTTGCAGGGTATAACGATTGCACACTAACCAAGCTGATTAACATAAATATCAATATAATTTTAAATTTTAAATATGAATATGATTAGTATAGGTACACTACCGATTTGTAACTTTGGAAGGGATCGAGGCAAGCCCCTAAATTTATTACTAAAATGGTTCGTCGACTATTGTGAAAATTACCAATTTGGTTCTTGACAATTTTTTGTGCCCAATTAAGTCCCTCGACTTTGAAAATGTTAACCAATTTGGTCCTTTTTTTATTTTGCCGTTAGACATTCGTTAACTCGGGACCAAATTAGTAATTTTGTTATTGTCAATGGAACATTTCGGTCATCACAAGCACCATTTTTTCCAAAAATTAATTACTGAGTGAGACTTTGAAATCAATATATTGTACGCTCAAAACGGATAATGAGAAATTGATTTTTTAAGTAGACCCGCTTTTGTCCCACATTGATTTGGGAAGTAGATTTGCAGCACCATATATACAAGACTCTTTTAGAAAGAGTTTAAATTGTATAGCGTTCGTAGACGTTGTCTCTCGCACGCCATCATGGGCATGAATGCCATCCAGAAACCTTAATTTTGATCTATGGGTCGGCGGATAGTTAGCTAGCTTTCGAAACTTCAAAATCCTTTCTTGAAAGAACACTAAAGTTGTAATCCATTTATCTTGGGAGACTCTAAAGTTGTAATCCATCTATCTTGGGAAACTAACGCTATAACGCTCGTAGCACTCTCAGGAGGTAGCGAGTTGGTTTTAAGGAGAGTGTGTGATACACACGACTTGAATTTCTTCTCCTTCTCATTCTTTTGATTTACTAGTGCGTTTATACTATCTAAAATTGGAAACCCTCTTTTCGTTTTTATTTATTTTGCATAAATAAATTCGAACCCTTTGGTTTTGTACCAAATTTTGCGATTCGAATTATTTTAGCTAAAATTATAAATCCCTGTTTTTGTTGATATATATATTATTTATTTAAATTTATGGACTTACTTCCACCTACAGTTGTAACTAAGGTGAAAATAAAGGATCATATCGTCTAGGATTTGTGTAGCCTATGAATTATATATATATATATATATATATATATATATATATATATATATATATATATATATATATATATATATATATATACATACATAAACTCATTTTAAAAGGAAAATAATTTTTTTTGTAAGTATAAACAAAATCCTCCTACTTCATTTTTTCGCCCAAACTTTTGTAGTAAAGTTTATTTGGTTAGTAAATGTTAAATGGAAATTAATTAAAATCTATTAATTGGTAATATTGCATAATTGGTAATAATATGTATGGTATTATATTCTATAATATAATTGATAATATTATTGTTTAAGTATAATAAACCCTATGTAATAATGTAATATTAAAATAAAATTACAATAATAATGTTGGTCCTGGTAGGGTCGAAAGAGAGTATAGAGGGGGCGGGAGGGGGGGGGGGTGGTGAATAGACTCTGCTCGAATTTTGAAAATAATTCCTTTTTCGGAAGTTATGCGCAGCGGAAAAATGTATTTTTGTTTTAGATTAAACTTTGCACAATTTAGTTACGAAAAAACTTAGGGTTTGGCAGTATGAATGCAATGTCAAATAGATAGGTAAACGAAAGTAAGGAGAGAGTGAGAGAGAGATTTTTATAGTGGTTCGGCTATTAACAAAGTCTACTCCACTCTTCTTCCACAACACGTAAAAGGGTTTGCTCTATTACTCCTAGTACAAACTAAACAAGCTAGCATCCTTGATCACTAAGCCGGACAACTAATGTGTAGGTTTTTCAAATCCTCGAGTTTACTCCGCCTCTATCAACGTCGTCTTCAGAGTTGAGGGTTGGAAAGTATTGATGATGTTTTCCAACGTGTGAAACCTTGACTTGATAAGCTTGAATCTTCGATTATAAAATGCAAGCCTTCCTTGTGTTGTGAGAGGTTGAAGTCTAGATAAACTCTTAAAAATAACCTTCACAACAACACACTGGTTTGAAAGCTTTTTGGATAGCACTTGTTAACAAAGCTTTTGTAGATGAAGATTGAGTGAAAACCAGCATCTTCTTTAGTTGTGAAGAGGGGTATTTATAGGTGAGGGAAAATTCATCCTTTGGAGGGCGATGAAAATTCGAACCTATTATCCAACGTGTAATAACCACGGGATATGAAGCATTTAATTCGGCTGTACTGTGTAGCCGTTGATGGCAAAACTGATTTGTCCTTTTGTCTTTTTTCACTGACAAAGGTACCGATCATTTAATGCTTCTTGGTATTTGTGAATTTCATTCCTAGGACTCCTTTTGTCTTGGATGATTGCCCAGCTGTGAGACATAGACAAACATTCTTCTTGTTTACGTGTAGAAATTGTCTATTCAAGTCTGACTTAGACTTTCTGTCTCTAGATCGAAAGATTGTCCTTATCTTTCGTCTTACTTTTAAGTCAAATGATCTTTCTTATCATTTGACATTTACACGAGAGTTAGACCCTTCCATGTTTCGGTCTAAGTTGTTCTTTCGGTCTTCTCTTGATCTTCTCTTGATCTTCTTTTTTTCTTGTAGATCAGACCTAATTGACTAAATACAACTCTGATTTGTGTAGATATGCTACTAAGCACGAATCACATGGTGAGTTGTGACTACTTTCGTTTAACACAAAAGATGCAAAATAACGAGAGTTAAAAGAGGGGTCTACTTTTCCTAGTAACTTTGGTATCATCAAAATATAAATACATCTGTTACTAACAATTAAAGCCTATGTATTTAATGCATATTTTATTATAGAATATAATACCATACATAATATTACCAATTGTGCAATATTACCAATTAATAGATTTTAGTTAATTTACATTTTACATTTCTTTACCAAATAAGCTTCATTAATTATTTGGGCGGGAAAATAAAATAGGAGGATTTTGATATATATATATATATATATATATATATATAGATACATATTTATTGGTAAAAGAATTAATAAAGCTTAATATATATATATATAATTAATTTCTTTTTATTACTCTAATGATAATCCCTCATTAATTAGGAAATCTTAAATTTAGAGTCCAACATTGGTTTGAATAGCAATTCGCAATGAGGAGGAGAGGGAGAATACAATTTTCCTTTAAATACAACTCTAGCTATTTTGAGACGGTCTTCTTGAAACCCCTAAAACTCCTCCAAACACTCAATTCCAGCTTCTGAATCACGACAAGTCTCTCTTTGTAATGACCATAACGCAAGAAGATAATATGCCCAACATTTCCCGTTTAAGTAGAAGAGAATGTGAATAACACAATGCATTGTGAAAGGATTACATAATTTAGGAAAATCATGAAATGGCTTTTCACAAATACACGAATGCATTTAAAATTAAAAAAAGGAACTTATCCAACTGTAGGATTCATCTGATTAAAAGGCCGTGTTAAGATGCGTACTAATCAAACATGTAATATGAACCAAACTGCGACAATAATATATTATTCTTGAGACAAAAACCACAACTTATATATATATATTTTACTTGTAAGACTAGGAATGTATCCTAAAACAAACAAAAATATTTGAAAAGATTTGAAATACAATTTTTAAGAGTAGAACATAATTCATATATTTAAATGTCATTAATTCAATTTTTGTTAACACTCCCTTCTCCGAAGTCGTGACATACACTCTTCGTTGTGCAGTTTATCTCTAATGTGTAATTTGCATTCAATTACAAAGGAATAAAATTTAATTGCTGAATTTACTCAATATACACCCTCAAATAATGAATCTATAAATTTCTTTCGTCACCAAAAAAATAAAAAATTAATGCAATAGTTAAAGTTAGGACAAAAAAAGGAAACTAGTAGGGTCACAAAATATAAATATTTGCAACTAAATGTAAATTTAAAAATCATTTATATGAACCTTAAAAAAATCATATAATACTCCAATAGCACACGACTCACGCACATTAAGCACAAAACTCAAGCACATTAAGCATAAAACTCATGCACTTTAAAGTTTCTACAACAACTCACATTAAGTACACACTCACGCACATTAAGCACAAAACTCACGCACATTACGCACAAAACTCACGCACATATCAAAATTCCTCTAGATTGTCCACTTTAGCACAGCTGGGGGTTGTCGCTCCCCCTGAAGATAACAATCTTCTAAGCCTACGCATCCCAATTTTAGGCAGAGACTTAGTGAACATATATGCAAGATTGTTCAGTGGGGCAAACATTCTCAACAAAAATTTTACAACTCTTCTAAAGTTCATGTGTGTAGAAGGACTTAGGTGCAACATGTTTTGTAAGGTTCCCCTTAACAAAACTATTACTTGCTTGTGCAACACAATCTTATTTGTCCTCATATGGGACATTGGGGGTAAAAATATAACATAACCAGTTTTGGACTTGGCATCAAAGGGATCAAATAAAAGAACCAGTGCTCAAGTAGCCCATCAAGACCACATATGGGTTTCTCACATAAACGTCAAAACACTACAAGAAAAATGCACATAGACAACGGTTAATAACCGTTGTCGTAGGGGTATAATTTCTGTTGTTGAAGCCGGTGTTGTTGTAAGTCCCGCGCATAGACAACGGTTTTTTAACCGTTGTCTATTCTAGAAACAACAACGGTTTTTTAACCGTTGTCTATTAAGTGTTGTTGAAGCCGGTGTTGTCTTAAGTCACGCACATAGACAACGGTTAATAACCGTTGTCTTTTCTAGAAACAACAACGGTTTTTTAACCGTTGTCTATTAAGTGTTGTTGAAGTCGGTGTTGTTGTATGTCACGCACATAGACAACGGTTAATAACCGTTGTCTTTTCTAGAAACAACAACGGTTTTTTAACCGTTGTCTATTAAGTGTTGTTGAAGCTGGTGTTGTTGTAAGTCACGCACATAGACAACGGTTAATAACCGTTGTCTTTTCTAGAAACGACAACGGTTTTTTAACTGTTGTCTATTAAGTGTTGTTGAAACCGGTGTTGTTAAACGTCACGCATATAGACAACGGTTAATAACCGTTGTCTTTTCTAGAAACGACAACGGTTTTTTAACCGTTGTCTATTAAGTGTTGTTGAAACCGGTGTTGTTAAAAGTCACGAACATAGACAACGGTTTTAAACCGTTGTCGTTTCTTCCAAAGACAACGGTTTTTGACCCGTTGTCAATTCAATGTTGTTGAAACCGGTGTTGTTAAAAGTGATGCACATAGACAACGGTTTTTAACTGTTGTCTTTTCTTTAAAAGACAACAGTTATAAACTGTTGTCTATTGTGTGTTATTGAAATCGCTGTTGTTAAAAGTCACACCCATAAACTGTTGTCTTTTGTAGAAAAGACAACAGTCTCAAACTGTTGTCTTTTGTAAAAAAGACAACAGTTTCAAACTGTTGTCTATTGTAAAATAGACAACTTTTAACCGTTGTCTCAACCCGTTTTTAACCTGCTTAAATTTCAATTATATAAAAAAAAAAACAATTTATCCATTCACCATGGCCAAGTGTAGTTACATTGCACAAGCTAAGCAAGGTTCATAATAACAAGTCTAAATACTGAGCATGACCAATTCTAATCAAATCATCATCCAAGTCATAATACTACAAAAAACAATTCCGATCCACAAACCAAGTCTAAATGATCACAACGTCAAATCATACCTACTCTATATAACTTGATAGAATATCGGCCCATTCTGAACGCACCAGATCAATAACCGCTTTGTCATAATCAACTTGTTGGAACTACATGTATTGATATCCGGGTGATAATATCCATACACAACTCCTGGAGCACAAGGAGAATAGTTAACAAGAATTGATATCCGGGTGATAATATCCATATGAGTAGTTGATGAGCTGGCTTGTTTAGATGACAATCTGACTATAATAGGAACTGTGGCTAACGCAAGACTTGGCAATTTTGATTCCATACAAATCACAAAGATGCCAGCTAAAGATGTTGTGCCTCCTAGGTGATAAAATAAGTTTCTATACAAATGAGGCAGTTAAGGTGCAAAGCCAGAAGATAGATTGATAAGAAAGCAAAAACTGAATAACACAACTTACTTGTGTTGTCCTTTGTAACAAGAGACTTGTCATGGAGGTTTCCTTCTCCATTTTGAACTTAAGCTTGTATTTAAAGCACAATAGTGAATGTTTTTGTAAAGTTTTAATACAAGAGTTACAAGAGTTTGCAAAGAATAATTACATAAGTTAGAAATTTAACTTTTAATACAAGAGTTTGCAAAGTTCACTAGTATTTATACCTTAAAGCTTCCCCCTTTTCACTAGCTACTTACTCCTCTTGGCATTCAAGCACAATAGTGAATGTTTTTCTGTCCTGGCATAATACTCGAGTTATCAGAATTCATGTGTGCTTATATATATAAAAAAAAAAAAAAACATATAACTAGTAATTGCTAAGACTAGAGATGACATAGGTAATAAATGCAAAGCATGTTAACAATCAAGTGAATCAACAACATTAAAAACATATGGATAATAAAACTCTCCTTACATGTTTTTGAAGTTTCTTCAGCTTGGTATTGAGTTCTTCTAACACCTTGGTATGTCTGTCATCTTCTCTTAACTGAAAGGACCCTGATAAATAAGTACACTCTCTTCTTACCTGTAAGATCATGAATAGAATTTTCACATCAAGCTTGGGCATGAGAGCTCGTCACAGTTTTAGACTAAGTATTTCTCACAAAACTTTCCACTTTGGACTATCCCAATAAGATTGATATCTAGTAAACATTTGTTTGTCGCAATAACTTGAGCCAAACAGACACTAAATGATCCAGTTTTAGTGAACTTAATTAATTAAATATTTTTTGTTCAATCATCTCAAAGGGTAATTTATGCATTTATGCATATAACGTAATACTCAAAATTTTAAAATTTACAAATTTCTCCCCATGGAGTGAAATGGCAAAACCCGAGGCTGAAAAGTAGTAATTCAAGTTGAAGTGGTTTAAAAAACTAAATATAAAAAATACCTCATTCTCAAGCTGGAGACAAGCAATTTTTTCTGTCAGCTGTGAGTGCTTTACAGAGTATTTTACAGTGGGATCCAAATATGTGTAGCTAATCAAAAGATGGTAGCATAAGCCACCAATCAATAACCACGCAGATCCTAGATTTCGCATAAAATCTACAATATAGAGAGCAAATAAAAGAAAGAACATTAGTTCTAATGAAATGAAGCACCAGCCATGACCACTAAAAAGAACGTATTATCAATTGAAGATTTTAAATTAAGCCTGACCAAAAAAATGTATTTACCACTTGATAAACAAGGGAGATAAAGGAAACGCAGCAATGGCTTAATTAAGGGACTGATCAATTTTTTAAAATGTTCATGTTTCGAGGACTTAAGGAGGGAAATCATGACCGTCACATCATTTTCCTGAAACATAGAAGAAGCATGTTGGAGTTATAAGTGGATAATTGCTAAGGATATTGTGGTTATAAATCAAGAGTTTGATAAATAAGTTTATGTTTTTCACTAGAATAACAATAGTCAAAATCACAATATTGCCCTTAACATAGAATTCTATAAGAATGGATACCGACATACCGTAATCATCTTCCATGAATTACAAGGAAAGAGATACTTGATTTCACTGTACTTGTCATCTTCAAATGAACTTTGGTGAGCACTTACAATCTAGAATCACAGGGAACAGGAATTAAGATGTCATTATAATAGTTACAAAGAGAGAAAGGTGGTATTCAGTCCAACTGAAGGGAGAAAAACCTGTTGGAAAAGGAACCGAGCAGTAGATAAAAGGAATTCAGTTATGCAAACATCCATAGAACCATGCCAAAGGTGGTGTGAAGAAGCTCTATCTACTAATTAGTTCGAGTATTGACACAATATCAACATATTTATCAATGAATTTACACATTTTTAGCATTCCATATGTTTAATTCACCAGGTTACAGAAATACAAAACAGATACATACAACTGCATACCTTTCTCCCAGCAATTTTGCAAACACACAGCTGTAATTTACTAATTTATTAAAATTTTTGTAAGTGTTTGGCCAACTCTATCCTGATTGGTTCAGGATTCTGGATAATCCATCATTTTCACCATGTTCCCAAACACATATTCTTAGCTTAACCAGCCTTACCATCGAATTACAGAGGTAAAAAACTAAAATCACTAAATGATTTTATTTGAAAGAATATGCATAAATTCACAAAATTCACCAAAAGTTACTTTAAAAAATTTTACAAGAGCAACAAAAGCAAAAAAGATGAAAGTTTTAAGCTTACTTCGTCGATTGTGAGTGGCAGGGTGGAGTGATGAAGAAATATGGGCACAAACCGGCCGATTTCCAACTCCGCCGCCACCTCCTCTATCCCTCAGTCGCTAGTTCCGTTGTAGATAGAATAAAAGGAGTAGATCTGAGCGTACTCCCACAACAGCAGCAGATATGAGCGTAGACTCCCACAACAACAACATATCTGAGCACGAAACTCTGAACTGAGAAATAAAAATAGAGAGAAACCTCTGACCGAATCCATTCCAGCAAACAATCTCTCACCGCTGATTGTCCACTCTTGAGCTCCGGCCGAAACATCATCGGCTTTGCTATAGAAACCGACGTTTATGGCCGCTGCTTCCGCATAGAACGCGACCGCGTGCTTTGGGGACTACATCCTCAGAGATTAAAGGCTGAGCAAGAAATTAAAGATCTGAGATTTTGTTTAAATGAGAGTAGAAGGTTTTTGGGTGAGATTAGAGAAGAATCAAGAGAGATGCTAAGGGAAGACTGAGCCGCAGAAAGGAGAGGGCGAAAATGGATAATATTTGGATGAATTTCATAGCTTATTCTCGGCAGAGAGCACTGACTGAGGAGATGGAAAAGTTGCAATGGAGTGTTAGGGAGAAATTGTTTGGGAGGGAATTTTTTCCGCTAATTGTAGGCGTGTGAATTTCTTTTTTTTTTTTTTGTTTGGGAGGGAAACAAAAAAAAAATAAAAAGAATGAAGATATATATATATATATATATATATATATATATATATATATATATATATATATATATATATATATATATATATATATATATATATATATATATATATATATATATGAAGAAGAAGATATATATTTTTATATCTACTATCTACTATACTAATAAGAGCCTAAAAAAGTTAGGTCTATAACGAGTATAAAAAATGTTCGTCAAATTATTGAACTCTATGTTAATAATTATAAAATTCTATGTTCATAATTTTTGAACTTCATATTCACAATTACAGACTTCTATGTTTATAATTATAAAACTTTATGTTCATAATTTTTGAATTTCATATTCACAATTATTGAACTCTATGTTCACAATTACAGAACTTTATGTTCATAATTATAAAACTCTATGCTCATAATTTTTGAACTTCATATTCACAATTATTGAACTCCATATTCACAATTACAGAACTCTATGTTCATAATTATAAAACTCTATATTCATAATTTTTGAATTTCATATTCACAATTATTGAACTCTATGTTCACAATTACAGAATTCTATGTTCATAATTTTTGAATTTCATATTCAACATTTATTGAACTATATGTTCACAATTGCAGAACACTATGTTCATAATTATAAAACTCTATGTTCATAATTTTTTAACTCTATATTCACAATTATGACAGTTTAGGAATCGTGTCCACCTTCCAAGTGACTGGGTTAAGAATTTAGATGTTAGGCATTATAGATTTGAAGTCTGAATTTTAATTTTTAATTGTTAAAAGGTTAATTCTATTCCTATAGAGTTAACTCGTCGAACAAGAAGGAAAGATACCAGGTGCGACAGCAGCGATCTCGGTGGCCAGAGCCCTGGGCATCACAAGGAGCTTTTGGTGAATAATTTTATATTTAAATATGAACGAAAATATAACTATTAAATTAACTTTTGAATTATATTCTTTCTTTGTTAAATTTTTATGCAATATATTTGGACAAAAAATTTTAATTACATTTTTATTCTTGTTAACACTCAGGATATAATAGCTAAAACATAAGGTGTAACAATTTAGTATATAAGAGTTAGTGTGGTTTGGTAGATTTAACTTTGTTTGTTATGTTAAAGGTCTTGGGTTTTATCCTTTGTGGTGGCATCCTTAATCTATTTTATACAATCATTGTCTTGGTTTTCAAAGACAACACATAAGCAAATTGGTTATATTATAGATGTTGCACTTGAGTATATAAGTGTTGGTGTGGCTTGGTGGGTTTAGTTTAGTTTATTATGTTAGAGGTTTTGAGTTTTATTCTTCCTAGGGGGATCCTTCAATTATTTTCTAAAATTGTTGTTTTGGTTTTCACAAACAACACAGAAGCAACCCAGTTATATATCAAATGTTGCACATTTAAACATAAGAGTTTGTGTTGCTTAGTTGGTTAGACCTTATTTGTTAATTTTGAGGTCAAAGGTTCGACTTTTGTTATTAACATCCTTGTTTTTATTTTAATTTATACAACTGTTAAATAATGATGCGCAAAGACAACGGTTTTTATAACTGTTGTCTTTGTAGTGTTGTGTATTCAAATACGCTTAAAGACAACATATCAAAGACAACGGTTAAATAAAACCGTTGTCTTAAACAAATAAAGAACGCGCAACGACAACGGTTATATAAAACCGTTGTCGTTGTAGTGTTGTGTATTCAAGTGCTATTAAAGACAACACATAAATGACAACGGTTAAATAAAACCGTTGTCTTTTAAAAAATAATAATGCGCAAAGACAACGGTTTTAAAAAACCGTTGTCTTTGTAGTGTTGTGTATTCTAGTGCGCTTAAAGACAACACACCAATGACAACGGTTAAATAAAACCGTTGTCTTTTTTAAAAGAAGAGCACACAAAGACAACGGTTTTAAACAACCGTTGTCTTTCTAGTGTTGTGTATTCTAATGCGCTTAAAGACAACACACCAATGACAACGGTTAAAAAAACCGTTGTCTTTTAAAAAAAAAAAACGCACATAGACAACAGTTTTAAAAAATCGTTGTCGTTGTGGTGTTGTCTTTTCACAAAATGCACAAAGACAACACACTTATAACAACGGTTAAGTAAAAACCGTTGTCTTTGACAAAAGTGTTGCATCAAAGACAACGGTTTTGGACCAAACTGTTGTCTTTTATACAAAAGACAACACTTTTCTTAAAAACTGTTGTCTTTCTAGTGTTGTCTATGTGCATTTTTCTTGTAGTGAAAACTTTGTACCTCGAAGGTGCTGGAGGATATGTTAAAATACCATTCCAATTTTCATTGTAGGGGGGAACACTAAATGTTGCTAGCAATTTCATCGCAAATTCAATATCAGGCCTGATGCGATTTTGGAACTAGTTCAATAATAGTGCTCCAATAGTAATGAAGTAATGGACTTCCAGTCCCTAAATATCTTCATTATAATCTTCATGTCTAAATGGTCATTTATCTACTTCAAGAGATTATTGGGCAACCGTTTGTGTAATAAGTAAATACTACTTGTCTATATAAAACATCTTCAAGATATTTTTCAAGTAGGCTAACTGGTGTATAAAACTTCTTCGGCGGAGAAGCCGTTAACCTCCCTAAGAACAACTTTGTCGAGGTCATTCATACCCTTACACACCTCCATTGCTTTCTTCTCGCTACTAGTACCAGCCATCATATCACACAGTAAGTCTCTTACTTTCTACTCCTCTCTTAATAAGCACACCACCTTATGCGATATCTCTCGTTTCGTTGGGGGATAACGGAATCTTTTCCTTTTTATTTTTAGTAGTGCACAGAGGGTAGTGGCGTACCCTCATGCAGTGTACGGAGGCAGCTGGCAGTATGAGCAACGGATCATGCACTCTCTTTCATCTGACGTGGCCCCCAATCGAATATAGGTCTGCATGGATTTTGTGTATGCTCAAGGAGACCGTTTGTCACAACTTTCAAACAAAAATATATATATATTAGTAAGGTTGTCCATTTATTTCAGACTTAGAAATTATATATACTTATTACTTTGACAATGTGTTTTTTTTTTTTTTTGTTAGACCACGAAATATCCTGAGCAGGTCCTAACATTCAATCGTTATACCGTGCACCAAGGCACACATAGCAGTGTGCGCCCCGTCCCTCCCAAAACTACATTATTTAGTTAAGTTGTGTGGGTAATTAACTTGACAAAAATTTATGTGTATTCAGTTATAAAATTCTGTGTTTACAGGTATAAAATTATGTAATTTTGAAACAGGGGATTTTTATCCTTTTAAAAAAGATTATGTATTTTCAGGTATAAAATTATGTGTTTTCAGTTATAAAATTCTGTGTTTACATGTATAAAATTATGTAAATTTGAAACAGGAGATTTTTATCTTTTGAAAAAAGATTATGTGTTTTCAGTTATAAAATACTGTGTTTTCAAGTATAAAATTATGTACATAAACTTTTAACATAATACACATAAATTCCTTGTTTCGGATGTACATAATTGTATAAAAACAAAAATGTACATAATTGTATAAAAAAAATGTACATAATTATATAAACAAATGTACATAATTATATACCATAATGTACATAATCCCCCTGAATTATATGTTTATAGCACATTTTCCCCCTGAATTATCCATGTAAGCATATTAGCCCCCTCAATTATTCTAAACCTTATTAACAATTACTTAACTTAGAAATGAATACTAACAAGCATAATAAATCTACTAATCATCAAAAAGAGGTGTCACCGCCACAATCACCATACTTGGTGATTGCACAGGCAAGGAAAGGTTCTAAACATCCACAAACTTACTACATAAAAACAACTTGGGGATTGAACCCCGGTGTCCAGCACCATCAAAACAACTAAATAAGTCTACAACCAAAGTCTCAAAATAGCATAACTAAAGTAAGAGTTTAGACTACAACTAGCACACTAAGCTAATCTAGTCTAACTCGAACGCTCTCATGACTTGGGCCCACCTGAAAGGGGTTAACGAACAAACAAGTAGAATGCAACCCGTTATCACGAAGCTAAGTATAACGCCACTCAACCTTGTAAAATACCATAGTATATGCTTTTGGAAAACATTTGTTTCACACAATTAGATCAAGCATTCTAAACCACTACTTAAGCTACATTTAAACATACTCAACAGGGTTTCTATATGCTTGCAACCTAATTATCAAATAGGCATACTTTCACAATAATTTAGCTTATCAACAATCTCATGCTTGCACTTACATATCTTATCATGGCGATATACACTAATCATACTCAAATTGTTTTGTTAAGTTGTGTGGGTAATTAACGTGACAAAAATGTATGTGTATTCAGTTATAAAATTCTGTGTTTATAGGTATAAAATTATGTAAATTTGAGACAGGGGATTTTTATGCTTTTAAAAAAGATTATGTATTTTCAGGTATAAAATTATGTGTTTTTAGTTATAAAATTCTGTGTTTTCAGGTATAAAATTCTGTACATTCGAAAAAGGTACAAAACGACGTCGTTTTGGGCCAGGGCTCACAATGCATGGTGCACCCTGGTGCACAGTATAATTTGCCCAATTTATATCGTGCACAGGGGCGCGCATTGCATTTTGCGCCCTGGTGCAAACCGACGTCGTTTTGGAATTTTTTTTTTTCAGAAATCTGCTTCCATTGTGGATGTTAATTTTCTTTTAAAAAAATCTCATGTTTCAAAAATGTACATAATTGTATACTAGAATGCACATAATTGCATAACAAAATACACATACATTTTTTGAAAACATAATACACGTAATCTAACGTGTGAAACCTTGACTTGATAAGCTTGAATCTTCGATTATAAAATGCAAGCCTTCCTTGTGTTGTGAGAGGTTGAAGTCTAGATAAACTCTTAAAAATAACCTTCACAACAACACACTGGTTTGAAAGCTTTTTGGATAGCACTTGTTAACAAAGCTTTTGTAGATGAAGATTGAGTGAAAACCAGCATCTTCTTTAGTTGTGAAGAGGGGTATTTATAGGTGAGGGAAAATTCATCCTTTGGAGGGCGATGAAAATTCGAACCTATTATCCAACGTGTAATAACCACGGGATATGAAGCATTTAATTCGGCTGTACTGTGTAGCCGTTGATGGCAAAACTGATTTGTCCTTTTGTCTTTTTTCACTGACAAAGGTACCGATCATTTAATGCTTCTTGGTATTTGTGAATTTCATTCATAGGACTCCTTTTGTCTTGGATGATTGCCCAGCTGTGAGACATAGACAAACATTCTTCTTGTTTACGTGTAGAAATTGTCTATTCAAGTCTGACTTAGACTTTCTGTCTCTAGATCGAAAGATTGTCCTTTTCTTTCGTCTTACTTTTAAGTCAAATGATCTTTCTTATCATTTGACATTTACACGAGAGTTAGACCCTTCCATGTTTCGGTCTAAGTTGTTCTTTCGGTCTTCTCTTGATCTTCTTTTTTTCTTGTAGATCAGACCTAATTGACTAAATACAACTCTGATTTGTGTAGATATGCTACTAAGCACGAATCACATGGTGAGTTGTGACTACTTTCGTTTAACACAAAAGATGCAAAATAACGAGAGTTAAAAGAGGGGTCTACTTTTCCTAGTAACTTTGGTATCATCAAAATATAAATACATCTGTTACTAACAATTAAAGCCTATGTATTTAATGCATATTTTATTATAGAATATAATACCATACATAATATTACCAATTGTGCAATATTACCAATTAATAGATTTTAGTTAATTTACATTTTACATTTCTTTACCAAATAAGCTTCATTAATTATTTGGGCGGGAAAATAAAATAGGAGGATTTTGATATATATATATATATATATATATATATATATATATATATATATATATATATATATATATAGATACATATTTATTGGTAAAAGAATTAATAAAGCTTAATATATATATATATATATATATATATATATATATATATATATATATAATTAATTTCTTTTTATTACTCTAATGATAATCCCTCATTAATTAGGAAATCTTAAATTTAGAGTCCAACATTGGTTTGAATAGCAATTCGCAATGAGGAGGAGAGGGAGAATACAATTTTCCTTTAAATACAACTCTAGCTATTTTGAGACGGTTTTCTTGAAACCCCTAAAACTCCTCCAAACACTCAATTCCAGCTTCTGAATCACGTACAAGTCTCTCTTTGTAATGACCATAACGCAAGAAGATAATATGCCCAACATTTCCCGTTTAAGTAGAAGAGAATGTGAATAACACAATGAATTTTGAAAGGATTACATAATTTATGAAAATCATGAAATGACTTTTCACAAATACACGAATGCATTTAAAAAAAAAAAGGAACTTATCCAACTGTAGGATTCATCTGATTAAAAGGCCGTGTTAGGATGCGTACTAATCAAACATGTAATATGAACCAAACTGCGACAATAATATATCATTCTTGAGACAAAAACCACAACTTATATATATATATATATATATATATATATATATATATATATATATATATATATATATATATATATATATATATATATTACTTGTAAGACTAGGAATGTATCCTAAAACAAACAAAAATATTTGAAAAGATTTGAAATACAATTTTTAAGAGTAGAACATAATTCTTATATTTAAATGTCATTAATTCAATTTTTGTTAACACTCCCTTCTCCGAAGTCGTGACATACACTCTTCGTTGTGCAGTTTATCTCTAATGTGTAATTTGCATTCAATTACAAAGGAATAAAATTTAATTGCTGAATTTACTCAATATACACCCTCAAATAATGAATCTATAAATTTCTTTCGTCACCAAAAAAATAAAAAATTAATGCAATAGTTAAAGTTAGGACAAAAAAAGGAAACTAGTAGGGTCACAAAATATAAATATTTGCAACTAAATGTAAATTTAAAAATCATTTATATGAACCTTAAAAAAATCATAAAATACTCCAATAGCACACGACTCACGCACATTAAGCACAAAACTCAAGCACATTAAGCATAAAACTCATGCACTTTAAAGTTTCTACAACAACTCACATTAAGTACACACTCACGCACATTAAGCACAAAACTCACGCACATTACGCACAAGACTCACGCACATTAAGTACAAAACTCATGCACATTAAACATTACACACACGCACATTAAGCACAAATCTCACGCACATTAAGCACAAGACTCATGCACATTAAGTACAAAAGTCGCGAACATTAATCACCCGCACAACCGCACGGAAAATACTTAAATGCACCTGAACCTGAACATACATACATACATATATATATATATATATATATATATATATATATATATATATATATATACACACACACACACACATATATATATATATATATATATATATGTATATATATATATATATATAATTAGATAGCACGCAAGTTACCCAAAGAGTGCATGCTCTCCATGTACCTTCTAGTGGATTTAAGACTGATCATGTGATTAATGTCCCTATCGATTTGAAACCTACCCATCGGCCATCACATAATTCTCATATTTTTTCACCTATAAATACATTGCATCCCTCTTTTTCCTTGCAGGTGATTGTCTCATCACCGTTTTATCAATTTAATCATTGTGGTTCAATAATCACTCAAACTAATATGCATATTTCAAATTAATGGTACAATTTCTTTATTATGGATTTGTCCGAGTTGATGCCACTCCAGATCAGCTATAGTTGCTCCGAGCCTCCGACTAAGCCGATGCAAACAAGGTTTAATTTTTTTAGAAAAGTCATTTTTCGTAGTATTTTTTTCTATAATTGACCTTCCATAGTATTTAATTATTGTTTTGTTTTTAAAATTTTGTATTATATGTAATTTTTTTGTATTATTGCTTTGTTTAAAACAATAATTTTATAATATGTTTATATATTTTATTTTATTTCCAGGCATGGTTTTTGTTATTTGTGCAATGCAATGGTTACGGAGTCACTAGGGGATACTACCCGAGTTCAATGTTTTTTGGTGACTTTGTAGTTAAGAGAGAAGTGAAAGATGCGGTCGAGAAGCCCATCGCAAAATAAATAAATAAATAAATAAATAACAGATAAAGGATTCAACTTTAAACAAATTACAGAGAAAAAAAAAATAGATCAATGACAAGATTCAGAAGAAGGTGGTGGAAAGTAGTTCCTCTTCATCTGATGAAGATACTTCTTCTGATTTTGAGAAAGAATTGAATGTACCATTTAGTGTATGTGCATGCTTGAAAATACCATTTAGTGTTTTTTGCTTTTATTGACCTAAACTTGATTTTTTGTAATTAAATTCTTATAAAAATCAATGTTCTTATATTTTTTGTTTTTAGAGTATGGATTATTTGTTTTTAGAGTATAGATTTTATATTTAAAATTTTAAATTTATGTCTTTTGTTTGAATGGAAAGATTTAATGGTTTTATATTACTATGAATATTCATTTGTTTTATTCGTTTATCTACACCGTGTTCAAAGGTGAAATTATAGTATATAAATGAATATTAGAATAATAATTATTAACTGAGACTAAAAATGGCACGAAATTTAGGCCAATTAAAATAGGAAATGACTATTAATAATTAACTGAAAATTAAAAATGCTTCGAAACTGACTCAAATGGAAAAAATGAAATGAATATTAATATTTAATTAAAAAATAAAAATGAAATGAATATTAATAAATTACTGAAAATATAAAAAATTTCTTGGAAATTAGGCCAATAGGAAAAGGAAAATGAATATTTATACTTGAATATTAATAATTTACTAAAAATATAAAAATTACTGGTATAAAATGTATTAATAAAAATGTAAAATGAAGTTTGCATCACAACGTTTTGTCGAGATGGAAATAAATTAATCTTGGTTATATATTTTATAAAATGTAAAGTTAGTGGAAATATAAAATAAACTATTATTAATAATTAATTAATTAATATGTATAAAAAAGAATAATTGACTGTGAATAAAAATAACACGAAATTTAGTCCAATTGAAATAGAAATGACTATTAATAATTGATTAAAAATGAAAAATGTTTCCAAACTGACTCAGTATATAGAAAGAATATTAATCTCGGTTATATATTTTATAAAATATATAAAGTTTGTTAGGAACAAATGTAATTAGATTTAATGATACCAAACTGACTAGGATTGTAGAACCCTATTTTTCCTTTCATAGTTAGGACTCTTGTGACAATTGAAAGCTATTGTACTCAACGATTGATTAAACTATGAGGTGTACGAATCTTAGTTGAGACTAGCATAATAGGTCTACTTGAAAACATGAAGATAACAAGATGGTCGAAAGATGATTGCAGATGAAAGATGGTCGAAAGATGGACGAAGATAACAAGATGGTCGAATGATTTTCACAAAAGATAAGGAGCATTAAAAGACTTGTACCACCTTGTCAGAGAACAAGCACAAAAGCCATAATGTTTTTGGCTCCAACGGCTATACAGTACAAGTGCAATAAATGCTTGATGCCCACTGGTTAATACACACTGGATATTAGGTTTGAAATCTCCATCTCCCTCCAACGGATGAATTTTTCCACCTATAAATACCTCTCTTCACCATTGAAGAAGGTCCTAGTTATTTTCACTCTTGCTATCCAAAGAAAAGCTATTCAAACAGTTTCATCTCTTAAAAGCTTTTCATAACCAGTGATTTTGTGATGTTTTTCAAAGGGCTCATCCATTTCCACACTTCAAAATTTGAAGAAGTCTTGCATTTTCTCAAGTGAAGATTCATCCAGATATCAAGACAAGGCTTCAACCTGTTGGAGAAACACTAGATTTTCTTTCCAACATCTCAACTCTTAGGAAGAAGTTGATAGAGGCGGAGTAAACTTGAGGAGTTGAAAAACCTATCAAGTGGTTGTCCAGCTTAGTGATCAAGGAAGCCAGCTTGCAGTAGTTTGTACTAGGAGTGATAGTGCAAACTCTTTCACGAGTTTGTAAAGAAGAGTGGAGTAGACTTCGTTACCAGCCGAACCACTATAAAATCTCTCTCTCCATATCTCTTTATTTATTGCTTTATTGCTTTCGTGCAATGCATATCACATCGACCAAACGCTAAGAGTTTCTAACGAAAGTGTGCAAAACATATCTAAGACGAAACCTTAATTCCGCTGTGCATCGCTCCGAAAGGAGCAACTTTGAAAAATCGATTAGAGTCAATTCACCCCCCTCTAGACTCTCTTCTGACCTTACCGGGACCAATAAGTGGTATCAGAGCGGTTACATTTTATGGTAAACGTTTTGCTTTACTGCCTGGTAGATCCCTTTTGCAAAATCTATATAGGTTAAACTGCTTTTTCGTCTTTGCACGTATTTTCTTGAAAAGAAATGGAAAGAGATCATGCTAACCATTCTAGGCCTCTTGCCTTTAATCTATCTAAATTAGATGATTGGAAAGTAAGGATGCAAGCTCATCTCTCGGCTATTCATGATGAAATGTGGGACGTTATAAAAGAAGGTCCTATCGTTGTTATGATGGTGAATACACAAGCGGCTGCTCAAGGAGCAGATCCAAAAGTCATGATTCCTAAACCGAAGTCTCAGCTTAATTTAGATGAGAAGACATGAGCAAATCTCGACAACGTTGCACGAGATATTCTCTTCAAGTCACTAGATGACTCGTTATTTTCGTGGAAATGCACTACGGCAAAGAAAATCTGGGATACTTTCATGAGTCTAGGAGAATGAGACGAACATGAAAAGGACAACAAGCTCACTGTTGCCATGAAGAAGTTTGAAGACTTCAAAATGATGCCAAACGAAGCAATCACCAACATGGAGCTTAGGTTCACAAAACTTATGGGTGACCTTTCAGATCTCGAAAAGGAGCTAACTAAAAAGGAGAAGAATCTAAAGATACTCCGAGGGTTTCCAAAGACATGGGAGATGAAAGTGACAGTCATGAGAGATCACAGAGACATGAAGACTACCAACACGAGTAAAATCTTTAGTGAACTCAAGGCCTACAAATTTGAGCATGATCCCAAAGAATCTGAGGAATCTGAAATAAGGAATATCGCCTTGGTTGCAAGTCAACAAATGTCGACATCAAACAGGTCAAACTCTAACCCTAGTGAATTCTTATCTGATGAACATTTTGCTTTGTTTGTACGAAATATGAAAAGGTTCATGAGGAAGAACAACTTTCAACATCATCAAAGATCACCAAACTCCTCCAACCGAAGGCAATACAAAAGATCTCCCCAGTCATCGAAACAAGAGACGGTGGATGCATAAGTGCTATGCTATAATTGTCGAAAGCTAGGACATTTCAAAGAAAATTGTCTTCATCCCATAGTCCGCAAATACCAAGACCTGGATACCAGCACAAGCTCAGCAAAAGAAGCTGTTGAATCTAGCAAGAGAAGTGGAAAACTAGAATCACCAAGTTCTCCACACGAGAGAAGAAGAAAGGCAACGGTGGTAAATAAACCAGTTGGAGAAGCTCAACCCGAAACAAGCACCTCAAGCTCAAGTTCAGAGAGCGAAAGTTCAGGAGATGAGAAGGGCCTTTTCTGTCTATTCAATCAGGAAGAAAAAGCAGATAATTTGTGTTTAATGGCAAATGATGATGAGGTAAACTCTCAAACTTCCTCGTCTACTCAAATAGAGACCAGTTCAGAAAATGAAGGAAATCCAAATGAAACTATCTTTGAGATGATGATGGATTTCAAAGTAATCAAAAACACATACTCCAAATTAAAAGAAGAAAACTCTCGACTATTGATCAGCTACGATGAGCTACAGTGAGTTAGAATCGATAACATCAAGCTAGCCATCGCAAAATATCAGCTCGAAAAACAAGTTCTTCTTCTTAAGGAGCAGCGTACAGAAAGAGAGTTGCGGGAGCAACATCTGCGTGAGGTTCTTGATTCGTTTAACAAATCATCTAATCTAATGGATCGATTGGTGAATGGATTAAAACCGCCATAGGAAAGAACTGGAATTGGTTATGACCTCAGCTCCCCTTCACATATTTTGTTGAACAAATCTACAGATAATTACTCACATGAAAGTTTTAAGTCTGCATTTGTTCAAGGCCCGACCCAAATGTCTGAGCCAATGATACATATTAAAAATCGTAATCAACCACAACAAACAAGCCAACCGAAAGGAAAGGCTGTACAACGAGTTGTGGAACTTCCGAATGGAAATTCCTTGAAAGGCAATCCTAGGCATAACACATGTCAAAAGGAATGTATCGAAAGGAAATAGACCTAGTCTATACTATCATAAAGATCAGCCTACAAGGAATAACCAAACGAAGGTAAAATCGAATATAAATCAGAGGCAAAATCGTTCTAAGTATCCACGAAAGGATCCTCTACGAGGAAATCTGAAAGAAGAACGAAACACACATGCATGTCAAGAGGTCACTTAGAAGACCAATGAGGGCAACAGATGGAGTGGACCATCTAAAGAAGATTAACTTGTTTATCTCGAACCTTTATAAAAAGCAGAATTTGAAAAGATTCATAGGCATAAACAAACCAACTATTCTAAGCAGTATCGCAATCCACCTGGTGACTATTTTCAAAGTCCATACAAAGCCAAAAATTTTGCTAAGATTTATTATGCTGATCAAGTATCTAATGGGTACAAAGGACCAAGGATGAGTTATGCCAACTCTAAGTTCATGTGAATCCCAAAATTGACTACTAACCCTCAAGGACCCGAGACCGAAGGGGTACCTAAAGTTACATAATTTTTTATTTCAGGGAAAACAGGTCATATGATATGTAGTTGATAGTGGATGCTCAAGACATATGACCGGAGACAAATCAAACTTGAGCAATTACAAAGAAGTTGATGGACCAAAAGTAGTATTTGGAGGAGAATCAGGTGGAAAAACGAAAGGAACAAGAGACATCATTAGAAATGGAGTAATCATTCGAGATGTTACACACGTTGAAGGACTCAAGTTCAATCTGCTAAGCACCGGTCAATTTTGTGACAAGGGCTATAAAGTGGAGTTCTCCAAATATGAATCCAAAGTCATTAGCAATGAAGATGGTGACATCGTTCTCACAGCAAAATGAAAGAAAAACATGTATGTAGTTGCTTGGGAACTTTGTAAAACTAACATTTGTCTTGTTGCTACTAGTAATGCATATTTGAGCCTGGAATGGCACAACAAAATGAGTCATTTAAATCTCAAAACCATTAACAAGCTATCAAAGAAAGATCTTGTGGAAGGGTTACCAAAAGTAACCTATGTCAAAGACAAAATTTGTGATGCATGTCAAAAAGGAAAACAGGTTAAAGCATCTTTCAAATCAAAATCTCCATACACAAATTCTCGCCCCTTAAACCTTCTACACATGGATTTGTTTTGACCAGTTGATCCTGCCAGCCTGGGTAGACGAAAATATTCTCTAGTTGTCGTAGATGACTACATGAGATATACTTGGACACAATTTCTAAAAAAGAAGAATGAAACTCCGAAAGTGTTGCCAAATCTATTAAGGCAATTACATATTGAAAAAGAGCTCAGCATTGTAAGAATCCGGTCAGATCAAGGGACAGAGTTCGTAAACAATGTCATCAAGGACTTCAGTGGATAAAATGGCATTTTCCATCAACTTTCGGCCGCACGCACTCCTCAACAAAACGTAATAGCCGAAAGAAGAAACAGAACCTAGAAAGATGCTACACGAATGATGATAACACATTCAGGACAGCCAAAACGCTTATGGGTCGAAGCCATCAATACTGCATCCTACACTCAGAATCGAACTCTCATCAACAAAGCTCATAATATGACTCCATATGAATTATGGAAAGGTAAGAAACCGGTTGTTAGTTATTTTCACGTCTTTGGATGCAGGTGTTTCATTCACAACAATGCGAAGAATCACTTAAGAGCTTTCAATGAAAGAGCCGATGAAGGTTTATTCATGGGATATTCTTCAGTAAGCAACATATTTAGGGTTCTAAACAAAAGAACTATGGTCATTGAGGAATCTATTCACGTCAAATTTGATGAAAGTGCTGAAAAGATCTCACAAAACAATGCATCACTCAAAAATCTGAGCATGCAAGTTGAACCAAGTCAAGCAAGGGAAGATGATTCTGATCATGAAGATCTTTACACATCATATCAAAGATGTCAATCTCAATCCATTGAACCTGAAATACAAGTTCAGACTGAAGCAACTAACGAAGAAGTTTCACCTACATACCTGAGATGGACGCACAAAATCCACCAACACCTTTCGAGCCAGATCTAAGATGGTTGAGAGATCATCCACCTGACCAAGTCATTGGCAAAATTCAAGAAGGTGTAAGAACTCGTGCCTCCATGCAAGAAACTATGATGGCATGCTTCCTATCTCAAATAGAGCCAAAATCCATCGAAGATGCCTTGGGTGATCCAGATTGGGTTTCAGCCATGCAAGAAGAACTTCATCAGTTTGAACGAAACAATTTTTGGAAACTTGTTCCGAGACCAACTCATTAGAACGTAACTGGAACCAAGTGGGTTTTCAGAAACAAAATGAGTGAGGATGGAGTAATTGTCAGGAATAAAGCTCAACTAGTAACCAAAGGGTACTGCTAAGAAGATGGCATAGATTTTGATGAAACATTTGCTCCAGTTGCCAGACTTAAAGCAATCCGAATATTTCTCCCCTATGCTGCTCATAAGAACTTCAAAGTGTTTCAAATGGATGTAAAGAGTGCGTTTCTAAATGGACTTCTTGAAGAAGAAGTCTATGTGGAACAACCTCCAGGGTTCATAACTGACATTGATAGTGATAAAGTATATCACTTAAAGAAAGCATTATATGGTTTAAAACAAACACCACGTGCTTGGTATGACACTCTATCATATTTCCTTATCAAATGTGGTTTTACAAAAAGAGTGGTTGATAAAACCCTCTTTCGTATCAAAGATGGTGACCATATCCTACTTGTGCAAATATACGTTGATGATATTATCTTTGGATACACAAATCAAGAACTATGTGATAAGTTCTCAAAGCTCATGCAAGGAAAATTTGAAATGGGCATGATGGGAGAACTAAAATACTTTCTTGGGTTACAAGTTAAACAATGTCCTGATGGAATGTTCACCAATCAGGCAAAATACACGAAAGATTTAATGCGAAAGTTTGGAATCGATGGAAAAACATCTGTCAAAATTCCAATGAACACATCTTTGCGTATGGAAATTAATAATGAGGGAAAAGATGTGGGTCAAACAAAATATAGAGGGATTATTGGATCTCTCTTATACCTCACAGCGAGTGGACCTAACATTTCTTTCGTTGTTGGGGTATGTGCACGATTTCAGGCTAAACCAAAAGAAAGCCACCTAAGCACGGCGTAAAAGATCCTAAGATACCTCAAGGGAACCCAAAGTGTTGGTCTTTGGTACCGGAGAGAAGGGTCCTTCGATCTAATTGGTTATTCAAATGCAGATTTTGCTGGGTGTAGGGTTAACCGAAAGAGTACCTCTGGAACCTGCTAGTTCCTAGGGGAAGACTCGTGTCATGGTTTAGTAAGAAACAAAATTCTATTGCTACTAGCACTGCTGAAGCTGAATACATAGCAGCTGGAAGTTGTTGTGCACAAATACTATGGATGATGCAACAACTTAAAGATTATGGAATTGTAGCATGAGAAGTTCGAATCAAGTGTGATAATACAAGTGCTATTGCCTTAACACACAATCCAGTGCTACATTCTCAAACCAAGAACATTGATATTAAATATCACTTCATTCGAGATCATGTTGAAAAGAAGGATATTCTGCTCGAATACATCAATACTGATGATCAATTGGCAAATATTCTCACAAAGCCTTTGAATGAGAATAGATTCTCATCCCTACGACATGAACTTGGAATGATCAAAATGGTTTAGTCGGAAGATTGAATCCGTAACGTATACTCTTTCATATGAACTAAGACATGTGCCAAGAAGATTCCTGAAAGATTCCAAAAGAAAATCTTGAAACGAATAAATGTAGAAAATGAAAATATCTTGAAAGAAGGGTGAAAATATCTTGGAGATATCTTCACGCAAAATAACGCCTTTTTCCCACTATAAAAAGGCCAGCTTCCTCATATGAAAAGCTCACACTAATCTCACATAGAATTCTAGTTTGTTTTAATTTATTTTTTTATTGTAGGTATGAGTCAAGGAAAAGGAAAGGAGAAGATAGACGAAGCATCAGAAAAATATGATGCTCGTAGAGAGCAATACTTGAAGGAAGCCACGAAAGATGACCAATGAAAAGGTCATCAATATCAGAGAACACTCCGACAAAGAAGAGATCACATTGTCTCCATCTGAGTTGGCTGAACAAAAGAAAGAATTGGACAAAATCCTAGCAGATTCACGAGCCAAAACGGAGTACTATCTTGAACATGCTCGAAAGTTTGCAAATGAGAGAATCATGTTCATCAAAAAGACGGGTAGCAAATCTGACGTCGAAATTCCTGCTACGTTTCGCTGGTACCCTATTCACAAAAGATCACAAAGTCTGATGGACCATTTCGCATGTTCAAATTCGACCACCAACTGAATTGGTGTCTCATGTGTCCTCTCTCACTATCAGTGAGTTAGACGAATACAAGGATGTGAAGTGCGTACTCGAAAGAAGCGATAGTTTCGACTATTCACCATCAAGCACTCCACTTGCTCTATCTACCTCTCTATGGTCAACTGCCAACAGCAAGAAAAAGAAAGACTAATCTCTTGCAGTCCCTTTTGGCATGTTATCATTTCCTTTCTTGCAAATCAAATAAATCCTCGCTCTTTCTGGTTGTCTTATCTTAATCACGTAATCTCATATTGCTTTCATCTATGTCATAATATCAATCTTGACCAACGAAAGATTCTTACATCTACTACAAACGTCTGTATAGTCAAAAAGTCATAATGACATATTGAATTGAGGGCAACATTGATGTGAAAGAACGTTTAAAATTTTCGAAACAGAAATTGAATGCATTGAGGAATTTTATGGTCATAGAAGTTATCATAATTGACTCCAACAAAATTGATGACCCATGATATATTAAAATTGCTATTTAAGGACGACAGTCTCTCATTCTTATCATCTCACTTCAAAATGGATAATCAGAAGAACGGAAAATCCATTAGCTCTAAAAAGTAGAATGCTGAAAGAAGTAAATCCAAGAGAGGTCAGGGTCAGAAGCAAGAAAAAATGAGGTAAAATTCTTGCATGTCACTCAAAGCAAGAGTTGCGAGAACTGAAGAATGACATTGAAGACCCTGATTTTGACAAAAATCTCTTGAAGTTCATCACAACATTCGTATGACCCACTTTCCTCTCCCTAAAAGTGATACAGAGTCCCTTGTATCTTCTTAACACCTGAAGAAGGAAGTTAGAAGTGTTTGGCTGGAGAATTTGAGGAAGAAAGCCCATACTCTGTAGATGGACCAAGCATCAAGGAAAAAGAGAAGAACTGATTCTCTTTGTGGTCTTCTTGGACACATGTTTATTATTATTATTATGTCTAAGTGTAATAAGTGTCCATTTTTCAACTAAGGAAATAATATGTATATATTAGGAGCTCCTCTATTTATTGTTGCGAAGCTTTATTTACTTCGTAATGACTTCTCATCTATAATCACTGTTTCGTCTTATTATATGACCAGACCGAAGGAGTCACTACGGAACCAACATGGTCTAATCCAATGCTAAATAGTCAAGGATATCAATGAGAATTGGAAAACCGCAAAAGCATTGAATGGTCATTTAATTTTACCTAAAATTGAGACCCGTGATCTTCAAATTTGTAGCTATAAAAGGATATGATCGCGAAGCATGGAAATCACTCTTCTCACACTTCAAGTTTTTTTTTTTTTAAAAAAAAAAAAAGAAAAATCACCATGCCTCCTCGAAAACAAGTTACCAGATATGCCACCAAAGAGGCAAAAGGAAATTGCTCAAAAGATTCGAGAAGAACAAGGGGATCTCTACCCCAGAAATAGCTGAGAGAAGTCTCATCTGACAGTGAGCCATTTCAGCACCATGAAGGTTTTCTGGCAGATGATCCTGAAGATGCTCTCCTTTGATCAACCTCCTGTACACGAAAGAAAACATTTCCATCTAAGGACAATTGGAAGAACCCACACGCTGACAGAGACTATGTCATGTTTCTGAGCACATATGATGTTGAGCCAGAACTCAGTGAGAATACTGAAGATGGACCTGTTTCTTCTTTCAGCTCCAATAGGACAGAAACCTCAAAATGGTTAATCCGTGAGATGGGCAAAATGCTCAAGGCCAGAGAAGAGGCAAGCAAGAGCTTGAAAGGAAAAGAGAAGAAGTAGATTTCCTTTCGTATTTATGTTAAGGACTGTTATGTATGATAGAATCTCTGTTCTAGTCCCCTAAGTTCATTAATAAGAAATAATGTCTCTATGCCTCATGTCTATATTTATCAATGCGTGTCTGAAACTTTATTTGTTTCGTATCCTTTCTTTTCAAGAAAATGAATCGTTTCTGATTCAGCTTATGACGAGATATCGATATTAGATCTAAGCGGAATGGGTTAGGAATAATCCAGAAAGAAGCCATCCTTGTCTCGGAAAACAATAATTATTCTATCTTCAGTCGATGACGCCTTGAATGCTACTAAGATTCGAGTCTCAGTGACCTACCATTCCAATATGTCTCGTCTTGAAGGCATCACAACCCGTGACCTTCATTCATCTATATAAAGGACTTGCTTCAAAAAGTTTTCAAACCCATCTAAGTCTCCAAGAAAATGAAAAAGGGAAGAATATTGTGTACTTAATGGTGTCCAGCACTAAGGATGATGCGAAACGTGAACGAGGAAGCTAAAAAAAAAATCAGATATGCTCGTGATAATCTATGTCATGGAGAAAGTTCGAAAGATCGAATGGTCCTCTCATTGCTATTAACCTATGTCCTGCTACGAATGAAGCCCACCTCCAATCACTCCATCTAATGCTTTGTCAACCAAGAATCGCATTGAAACCTACATCAACAATCCCTGTACGATAGGGATTACGTGTGGCTTCGAGATCTCCCTTGTAGTGATCCCAGCAGTGAAGAAGAAGAAACCAACGATGAATCAGACTCTGTTCTGATTGACCTACTTACCATTGAAGTCTTTGGCAAAGATTTCATCGAGCAGAGATCTCTTGAGCTGAAGAAAGGAAAGATCAAGTAAGAAGGAAGGATCTGGATCATCTATCGCCCTATGAAAATGTAGTTTTATGATATGTATGTTCTATGTTTCGTGTGCCTAATAAAATCATCTCCAAGTTTCGTGTTCCTAGATATTGCTATCTCTAAAACATCTCCGAAACATTTACACATGAAAGAACGACAATCGACTGAACTTTATTTGTTTCATGGAGGATCATGAATCTACATTTATGGATTAAGTCAAGACATCATCTCTCGTAGATAGACGTTACTTGAAAAGTCTAATCCCAACCGTTTGATGATGTTAGTGGAGAAATGTGTGCCGAGAAACCGATCC
>NW_017619160.1:0-1659 GCF_001879475.1 Ipomoea nil | reverse complement strand
ATGCGGGAGGGTGCCGAGGTTGCGGATTGCGGTACGGGTGTGCCGAGGTTGCGGAAAGTTGCGGTACGAAGGCGGTTGTTTGCGGAAAGTTCGGTACGGGGTGGGCCGAGGTTGCGGAAAGTTGCGGTACGGGGTGCCGAGGTTGCGGAAAGTTGCGGTACGGGGTGCCGAGGTGCGGAAAGTTGCGGTACGGGTGCCGACGTTGCGGAAAATTGCGGTACGGGTGCCGACGTTGCGGAAAATTGCGGTACGGGGTGCCGAGGTTGCGGAAAGTTGCGGTAACGGGTGGGCCGAGGTTGCGGAAAGTTGCGGTACGGGTGGGCCGAGGTTGCGGAAAATTGCGGTACGGGGTGCCGAGGTGCGGAAAGTTGCGTACGAGGTGCCCAAGTTGCGGACTTATGCGGTACGAGAGTGCCCAAGTTGCGGAAAATTGCGGTACGGGGTGCCGAGGTTGCGGACTTATGCGGAACGGGTTGCCGAGGTTGCGGAAAGTTGCGGTACGGGTGTGCGAGGTTGCGAAAGTTGCGTACGAGGGTTTGCGGATTGCGGTACGAAGTTGCGGAGTTGCGCGAGGGTGCCCAAGGTTGCGGACTTATGCGGATGCCGAGTTGCGGACTTATGCGGAGAACGGACGCGGAACGAGGAATTGCGCACAGTTGCGGACGGATGCGGAAAATATCACGCAACAGAGGTTACGCCGCCTGCCACCCCAGTACTTTTACGACGGTTCTGTGTTATGCTTGGCCTATGTCGTTTTACGTCGTTCTCGTGCCAAAATGGCATATACATTTGTTTTAGAGCTTATTGTACTATTTAATTAGTGAGGCAAACGATATGCCATATATTCCTCTCACATTCCCCAACAATCCCAAGTACTTGGCTAAGTCAGACAAGGAACTTTGCGGACAGCTGGGCATAAATTTGGACATCGTCGTTTTCAATGAAATAATCATCCAAACGCTTTGAAATTTACCAAGCATTGTTAAATGCTCTAAACTAAAGGACCATGCAATAACATTTGAAAAAAAATGCACGGAACCACCCGAAATGACCGTGTGATTTACGGGACAAACCGTGTCTACTGCTGTCACTGGGTTTTTTTTTTTTTAACTACTATAGGGGGGGTATGGTAGTTGAGGTGCCGGTCGACTTTTTTCGGAACGTGTTGGGACGGGCCCCCCTCGTCCCGTAGGCCTCGTACGAGTGTTCCGCCGCTCGTACGTATTATTGGGGACCGGCATAGACCCATCGGAGTCGCAAGGCGGGCGGCGCACCGGACGGAGACGGACATGCAAAAAAACATCATTGGCACGTGAATTCGTCAATCGAGCAAACGTGAATCTGCAATATACCGTCAGTAGGTTGTGAGTTGCCGAGGCACGTGTCCAATCGTCTAGTAAGCTGTTCGTTAACGAATTACGGTGCGCCGTAGGGGCGGAGGGCGGGCGTTCGCAATGAACCCGCCCAGCGTAGCGCAGTGCAGCGTACGTGTCGTCGGGCGTGGGGGTTGACCGACCTCGCAAGAGGATAGAAATATTGTATTGCTCGAGGCCTTTCATTCCTCGAGGGCTTCCTCCACAGCACTCGTTCGACGACACGTCCGGATCTGACCGAGACGGACATGCAAAAAAACGGCCGTGGAACAAGTTGGGCAAAAAA
>NW_017619159.1:0-20984 GCF_001879475.1 Ipomoea nil | reverse complement strand
TAAAAAAAAAAAAAAGAAATAAACATTAATGACTGACTAACCTTTTTTCTACTAATTTTCGTATTTTGCTGTTTAAGTAATTGTTTTCATGGAAAGTGAAATACAATGGAGAGCGTAGGGATATTTTAAACATCTCTTAGTGGGATTTGAACCCACGCCCTTTCGGACCAGAGCCTAAATCTGGCGCCTTAGACCACTCGGCCAAACCGTCTATATATCAATAAAATAGAATTTATATTTTCTTGAAGAAACCTGTCGATTCTAACCAACACCCTCTTGGTAAAATCCAATGCACATGATCTTTTTAGTGCAGTTTTGCTGACATCTGATCTCTTGTGTGGTTTAAATGATATCTTAGCAGTGAATAGGGAGTGCACGGGTGCAATGTCGTCATCAGGTGATTGGGTATACGGCATATAGTATGCAAATAGACATTAACACAAAAGATAAGTTAAATCCAATTCTTTTAGAAGTTACAATATATTATTATTTACCATCAATTCTGTTAAAAAAAAAAAATAAACATTAATGACTGACTAACCTTTTTTCTACTAATTTTCGTATTTTGCTGTTTAAGTAATTGTTTTTCATGGAGTGAAATACAATGGAGAGCGTAGGGATATTTTTAAACATCTCTTGACGGCTGGGATTTGAACCCACGCCCTTTCGAGACAGAGCCTAAATCTGGCGCCTTAGACCACTCGCCAAACCGTCTATATATCAATAAAATAGAATTTATATTTTCTTGAAGAAAACCTGTTCGATTCTAACCAACACCCTCTTGGTAAAATCCAATGCACATGATCTTTTTAGTGCAGTTTTGCTGACATCTGATCTCTTGTGTGGTTTAAATGATATCTTAGCAGTGAATAGGGAGTGCACACGGTGCAATGTCGTCATCAGGTGATTGGGGTATACGGCATATAGTATGCAAATAGACATTAACACAAAGATAAACCTTTTTTTACTAATTTTATTTTTTGTTTAAAAAAAAAAGAAATAACATTAATGACTGACTAACCTTTTTTCTACTAATTTTCGTATTTTGCTGTTCAAGTAATTGTTTTTTCATGGAGTGAAATACAATGGAGAGCGTAGGGATATTTTTAAACATCTCTTGACGGCTGTGATTTGAACCCACGCCTTTCGGAACAGAGCCTAAATCTGGCGCCTTAGACCACTCGGCCAAAACCGTCTTATATCAATAAAATAGAATTATATATTTTTTGAGAAAACCTGTTCGATTCTAACCAACACCCTCTTGGTAAAATCCAATGCACATGATCTTTTTAGTGCAGTTTTGCTGACATCTGATCTCTTGTGTGGTTTAAATGATATCTTAGCAGTGAATAGGGAGTGCACGGTGCAATGTCGTCATCAGGTGATTGGGGTATACGGCATATAGTATGCAAATAGACATTAAACACAAAAGATAAGTTAAATCCAATTCTTTTAGAAGTTACAATATATTTATTATTTACCATCAATTCTGTTAAAAAAAAAAGAAATAAACATTAATGACTGACTAACCTTTTTTCTACTAATTTTCGTATTTTGCTGTTAAGTAATTGTTTTCATGGAGTGAAATACAATGGAGAGCGTAGGATATTTTTAAACATCTCTTGACGGCTGATTTGAACCCACCCTTTCGACCAGAGCCTAAATCTGGCGCCTTAGACCACTCGGCCAAACCGTCTATATATCAATAAAATAGAATTATATTTTCTTGAAGAAAACCTGTTCGATTCTAACCAACACCCTCTGGTAAAATCCAATGCACATGATCTTTTTAGTGCAGTTTTGCTGACATCTGATCTCTTGTGTGGTTTAAATGATATCTTAGCAGTGAATAGGGAGTGCACGGGTGCAATGTCGTCATCAGGTGATTGGGGTATACGGCATATAGTATGCAAATAGACATTAACACAAAAGATAATCCCTACAATTTTTTTATTTCTGTTTAAGTACATTAATGACTGACTAACCTTTTTTCTACATTTTCGTAAAGTAATTGTTTTTCATGGAGTGAAATACAATGAGAGCGTAGGGATATTTTTAAACATTGCTGGGATTTGAACCCACGCCTTTCGACCAGAGCCTAAATCTGGCGCCTTAACCACTCGGCCAAACCGTCTATATATCAATAAAATAGAATTATATTTTTGAGAAAACCTGTTCGATTCTAACCAACACCCTCTTGGTAAAATCCAATGCACATGATCTTTTTAGTGCAGTTTTGCTGACATCTGATCTCTTGTGTGGTTAAATGATATCTTAGCAGTGAATAGGGAGTGCACGGGTGCAATGTCGTCATCAGGTGATTGGGGTATACGGCATATAGTATGCAAATAGACATTAACACAAAAGATAAGTTAAATCCAATTCTTTTAGAAGTTACAATATATTTATTATTTACCATCAATTCTGTTAAAAAAAAAAAGAAATAAACATTAATGACTGACTAACCTTTTTTTCTACTAATTTCGTATTTTTGTTTAAGTAATTGTTTTCCAGTGAAATACAATGGAGAGCGTAGGGATATTTTTAAACATCTCTTGACGGCTGTGGATTTGAACCCACCCTTTCGACCAGAGCCTAAATCTGGCGCCTAGACCACTCGGCCAAACCGTCTATATATCAATAAAATAGAATTTATATTTTCTTGAAGAAAACCTGTTCGATTCTAACCAACACCCTCTTGGTAAAATCCAATGCACATGATCTTTTTAGTGCAGTTTTGCTGACATCTGATCTCTTGTGTGGTTTAAATGATATCTTAGCAGTGAATAGGAGTGCACGGGTGCAATGTCGTCATCAGGTGATTGGGGTATACGGCATATAGTATGCAAATAGACATTAACACAAAAGATAAGTTAAATCCAATTCTTTTAGAAGTTACAATATATTTATTATTTACCATCAATTCTGTTAAAAAAAAAAAAGAAATAAACATTAATGACTGACTAACCTTTTTTCTACTAATTTTCGTATTTTGCTGTTTAAGTAATTGTTTTTCATGAGTGAAATACAATGGAGAGCGTAGGGATATTTTTAAACATCTTGCTGGGATTTAACCCACGCCCTTTCGGACCAGAGCCTAAATCTGGCGCCTTAGACCACTCGGCCAAACCGTCTATATATCAATAAAATAGAATTTATATTTTCTTGAAGAAAACCTGTTCGATTCTAACCAACACCCTCTTGGTAAAATCCAATGCACATGATCTTTTTAGTGCAGTTTTGCTGACATCTGATCTCTTGTGTGGTTTAAATGATATCTTAGCAGTGAATAGGGAGTGCACGGGTGCAATGTCGTCATCAGGTGATTGGGGTATACGGCATATAGTATGCAAATAGACATTAACACAAAAGATAAGTTAAATCCAATTCTTTTAGAAGTTACAATATATTTATTATTTACCATCAATTCTGTTAAAAAAAAAAAAATAAACATTAATGGACTGACTAACCTTTTTTCTACTAATTTTCGTATTTTGTTGTTCAAGTAATTGTTTTTCATGGAGTGAAATACAATGGAGAGTGTAGGGATATTTTTAAACATTGTGGGATTTGAACCCACGCCCTTTCGGACCCAGAGCCTAAATCTGGCACCTTAGACCACTCGGCCAAACCGTCTATATATCAATAAAATAGAATTTATATTTTCTTGATGAAAACCTGTTTCGATTCTAACCAACACCCTCATGGTAAAATTCCAATGCACATGATCTTTTTAGTGCAATTTTGCTGACATCTTATCTCTGTGTGCGTTTAAATGATATCTTTAGCAGTGAATAGGGAGTGCACGGGTGCAATGTCGTCATCAGGTGATTGCGGTATACGGCATATAGTATGCAAATAACATTACACAAAAGATAAGTTAAATCCAATTCTTTTAGAAGTTACAATATATTTATTATTTACCATCAATTCTGTTAAAAAAAAAAAGAAATAAACATTAATGACTGACTAACCTTTTTTCTACTAATTTTCGTATTTTGCTGTTTAAGTAATTGTTTTTCGATGGAGTGAAATACAATGGAGAGCGTAGGATATTTTTAAACATCTCTTGACGGCTGTGGGATTTGAACCCACGCCCTTTCGGACCAGAGCCTAAATCTAGCGCCTTAGAGCACTCGGCCAGACCATCTATACATCAATAAAATAGAATTTATATTTTCTTGAAGAAAACCTGTTCGATTCTAACCAACATCCTCTTGGTAAAATCCAATGCACATGATCTTTTTAGTGCAGTTTTGCTGACATCTGATCTCTTGTGTGGTTTAAATGATATCTTAGCAGTGAATAGGGAGTGCACGGGTGCAATGTCGTCATCAGGTGATTGGGGTATACGGCATATAGTATGCAAATAACATTAACACAAAAGATAAGTTTAAATCCAATTCTTTTAGAAGTTACAATATATTTATTATTTACCATCAATTCTGTTAAAAAAAAAAAAGAAATAAACATTAATGACTGACTAACCTTTTTTCTACCTAATTTTCGTATTTTGCTGTTCAAGAAATTGTTTTTCATGGAGTGAAATACAATGGAGAGCGTAGGGATATTTTTAAACATTGTGGGATTTGAACCCACGCCCTTTCGGACCAGAGCCTAAATCTGGCGCCTTAGAGCACTCGGCCAGACCATCTATACATCAATAAAATAGAATTTATATTTTCTTGAAGAAAACCTATTCGATTCTAACCAACACCCTCTTGGTAAAATCCAATCCACATGATATTTTTAGTGCAGTTTTGCAGACATCTGATCTCTTGTGTGGTTTAAATGATATCTTAGCAGTGAATAGGGAGTGCACGGGTGCAATGTCGTCATCAAGGTGATTGGGGTATATGGCATATAGTATGCAAATAAACATTAACACAAAAGATAAGTTAAATTCCAATTCTTTTTAGAAGTTACAATATATTTATTATTTACCATCAATTCTGTTAAAAAAAAAAAATAAACATTAATGACTGACTAACCCTTTTTTCTACTAATTTTCGTATTTTGCTGTTCAAGAAATTGTTTTTCATGGAGTGAAATACAATGGAGAGCGTAGGGATATTTTTAAACATTGTGGGATTTGAACCCACGCCCTTTCGGACCAGAGCCTAAATCTGGCGCCTTAGAGCACTCGGCCAGACCATCTATACATCAATAAAATAGAATTTATATTTTCTTGAAGAAAACCTGTTCGATTCTAACCAACACCCTCTTGGTAAAATCCAATGCACATGATCTTTTTAGTGCAGTTTTGCTGACATCTGATCTCTTGTGTGGTTTAAATGATATCTTAGCAGTAATAGGGAGTGCAAGGGTGCAATATCGTCATCAGGTGATTGGGGTATACGGCATATAGTATGCAAATAGACATTAACACAAAAGATAAGTTAAATCCAATTCTTTTAGATGTTACAATATATTTATTATTTACCATCAATTCTGTTAAAAAAAAAAAAAGAAATAAACATTAATGACTGACTAACCTTTTTTCTACTAATTTTCGTATTTTGCTGTTCAAGAAATTGTTTTTCATGGAGTGAAATACAATGGAGAGCGTAGGGATATTTTTAAACATTGTGGGATTTGAACCCACGCCCTTTCGAACCAGAGCCTAAATCTGGCGCCTTAGACCACTCGGCCAAACCGTCTATATATCAATAAAATAGAATTTATGTTTTTCTTGAAGAAAACCTGTTCGATTTAACCAACACCCTCTCGGTAAAATCCAATGCACATGATCTTTTTAGTGCAGTTTTGCTGATATCTGATCTCTTGTGTGGTTTAAATGATATCTTAGCAGTGAATAGGGAGTGCACGGGTGCAATGTCGTCATCAGGTGATTGGGGTATACGGCATATAGTATGCAAATAAACATTAACACAAAAGATAAGTTAAATCCAATTCTTTTAGAAGTTACAATATATTTATTATTTACCATCAATTCTGTTAAAAAAAAAAAAAGAAATAAACATTAATGACTGACTAACCTTTTTTCTACTAATTTTTCGTATTTTGCTGTTCAAGAAATTGTTTTTCATGGAGTGAAATACAATGGAGAGCGTAGGGATATTTTTAAACATTGTGGGATTTGAACCCACGCCCTTTCGGACCAGAGCCTAAATCTGGCGCCTTAGAGCACTCGGCCAGACCATCTATACATCAATAAAATAGAATTTATATTTTCTTGAAGAAAACCTTTTCGATTCTAACCAACACCCTCTTGGTAAAATCCAATGCACTTGATCTTTTTAGTGCAGTTTTGCTGACATCTGATCTCTTGTGTGGTTTAAATGATATCTTAGCAGTGAATAGGGAGTGCAGGGGTGCAATGTCGTCATCAGGTGATTGGGGTATACGGCATATAGTATGCAAATAGACATTAACACAAAAGATAAGTTAAATCCAATTCTTTAGAAGTTACAATATATTTATTATTTACCATCAATTCTGTTAAAAAAAAAGAAATAAACATTAATGACTGACTAACCTTTTTTCTACTAAATTTCGTATTTTGTGTTCAAGTAATTGTTTTTCATGGAGTGAAATACAATGGAGAGCGTAGGGATATTTTTAAACATTTGTGGGATTTGAACCCACGCCATTTCGAACCAGAGCCTAAATCTGGCGGCCTTAGACCCTCGGCCAAACCGTCTATATATCAATAAAATAGAATTTATGTTTTCTTGAAGAAAACCTGTTCGATTTTAACCAACACCCTCTCGGAAAAATCCAATGCACATGATCTTTTTAGTGCAGTTTTGCTGACATCTGATCTCTTGTGTGGTTTAAATGATATCTTAGCAGTTAATAGGGAGTGCAAGGGTGCAATATCGTCATCAGGAGATTGGGTATACGGCATATAGTATGCAAATAGACATTAACACATAAGATAAGTTAAATCCAATTCTTTTAGATGTTACAATATATTTATTATTTACCATCAATTCTGTTAAAAAAAAAAAAAGAAATAAACATTAATGACTGACTAACCTTTTTTCTACTAATTTTCGTATTTTGCTGTTTCAAGAAATTGTTTTTCATGGAGTGAAATACAATGGAGAGCGTAGGGATATTTTTAAACATTGTGGGATTTGAACCCACGCCCTTTCGGACCAGAGCCTAAATCTGGGGCCTTAGAGCACTCGGCCAGACCATCTATACATCAATAAAATAGAATTTATATTTTCTTGAAGAAAACCTGTTCGATTCTAACCAACACCCTCTTGGTAAAATCCAATGCACATGATCTTTTTAGTGCAGTTTTGCTGACATCTGATCTCTTGTGTGGTTTAAATGATATCTTAGCAGTGAATAGGGAGTGCACGGGCGCAATGTCGTCATCAGGTGATTGGGGTATACGGCATATAGTATGCAAATAGACATTAACACAAAAGATAAGTTAAATCCAATTCTTTTAGAAGTTACAATATATTTATTATTTACCATCAATTCTGTTAAAAAAAAAAAAGAAATAAACATTAATGACTGACTAACCTTTTTTCTACTAAATTTCGTATTTTGTTGTTCAAGTAATTGTTTTTCATGGAGTGAAATACAATGGAGAGCGTAGGGATATTTTTAAACATTGTGGGATTTGAACCCACGCCCTTTCGAACCAGAGCCTAAATCTGGCGCCTTAGACCACTCGGCCAAACCGTCTATATATCAATAAAATAGAATTTATGTTTTCTTGAAGAAAACCTGTTCGATTTTAACCAACACCCTCTCGGTAAAATCCAATGCACATGATCTTTTTAGTGCAGTTTTGCTGATATCTGATCTCTTGTGTGGTTTAAATGATATCTTAGCAGTGAATAGGGAGTGCACGGGTGCAATGTCGTCATCAGGTGATTGGGGTATACGGCATATAGTATGCAAATAAACATTAACACAAAAGATAAGTTAAATCCAATTCTTTTAGAAGTTACAATATATTTATTATTTACCATCAATTCTGTTAAAAAAAAAAAAAAGAAATAAACATTAATGACTGACTAACCTTTTTTCTACTAATTTTCGTATTTTGCTGTTCAAGAAATTGTTTTTCATGGAGTGAAATACAATGGAGAGCGTAGGGATATTTTTAAACATTGTGGGATTTGAACCCACGCCCTTTCGGACCAGAGCCTAAATCTAGCGCCTTAGAGCACTCGGCCAGACCATCTATACATCAATAAAATAGAATTTATATTTTCTTGAAGAAAACCTTTTCGATTCTAACCAACACCCTCTTGGTAAAATCCAATGCACTTGATCTTTTTAGTGCAGTTTTGCTGACATCTGATCTCTTGTGTGGTTTAAATGATATCTTAGCAGTGAATAGGGAGTGCAGGGGTGCAATGTCGTCATCAGGTGATTGGGGTATACGGCATATAGTATGCAAATAGACATTAACACAAAAGATAAGTTAAATCCAATTCTTTTAGAAGTTACAATATATTTATTATTTACCATCAATTCTGTTAAAAAAAAAGAAATAAACATTAATGACTGACTAACCTTTTTTCTACTAAATTTCGTATTTTGTTGTTCAAGTAATTGTTTTTCATGGATTGAAATACAATGGAGAGCGTAGGGATATTTTTTTTAAACATTGTGGGATTTGAACCCACGCCCTTTCGAACCAGAGCCTAAATCTGGCGCCTTAGACCACTCGGCCAAACCGTCTATATATCAATAAAATAGAATTTATGTTTTCTTGAAGAAAACCTGTTCGATTTTAACCAACACCCTCTCGGAAAAATCCAATGCACATGATCTTTTTTGTGCAGTTTTGCTGACATCTGATCTCTTGTGTGGTTTAAATGATATCTTAGCAGTTAATAGGGAGTGCAAGGGTGCAATATCGTCATCAGGTGATTGGGGTATACGAGATATAGTATGCAAATAGACATTAACACAAAAGATAAGTTAAATCCAATTCTTTTAGATGTTACAATATATTTATTATTTACCATCAATTCTGTTAAAAAAAAAAAAAGAAATAAACATTAATGACTGACTAACCTTTTTTCTACTAATTTTCGTATTTTGCTGTTCAAGAAATTGTTTTTCATGGAGTGAAATACAATGGAGAGCGTAGGGATATTTTTAAACATTGTGGGATTTGAACCCACGCCCTTCAGGACCAGAGCCTAAATCTGGCGCCTTAGAGCACTCGGCCAGACCATCTATACATCAATAAAATAGAATTTATATTTTCTTGAAGAAAACCTTTTCGATTCTAACCAACACCCTCTTGGTAAAATCCAATGCACTTGATCTTTTTAGTGCAGTTTTGCTGACATCTGATCTCTTGTGTGGTTTAAATGATATCTTAGCAGTGAATAGGGAGTGCAGGGGTGCAATGTCGTCATCAGGTGATTGGGGTATACGGCATATAGTATGCAAATAGACATTAACACAAAAGATAAGTTAAATCCAATTCTTTTAGAAGTTACAATATATTTATTATTTACCATCAATTCTGTTAAAAAAAAAAGAAATAAACATTAATGACTGACTAACCTTTTTTCTACTAAATTTCGTATTTTGTTGTTCAAGTAATTGTTTTTCATGGATTGAAATACAATGGAGAGCGTAGGGATATTTTTAAACATTGTGGGATTTGAACCCACGCCCTTTCGAACCAGAGCCTAAATCTGGCGCCTTAGACCACTCGGCCAAACCGTCTATATATCAATAAAATAGAATTTATGTTTTCTTGAAGAAAACCTGTTCGATTTTAACCAACACCCTCTCGGAAAAATCCAATGCACATGATCTTTTTAGTGCAGTTTTGCTGACATCTGATCTCTTGTGTGGTTTAAATGATATCTTAGCAGTTAATAGGGAGTGCAAGGGTGCAATATCGTCATCAGGTGATTGGGGTATACGGCATATAGTATGCAAATAGACATTAGCACAAAAGATAAGTAAAATCCAATTCTTTTAGAAGTTACAATATATTTATTATTTACCATCAATTCTGTTAAAAAAAAAAGAAATAAACATTAATGACTGACTAACCTTTTTTCTACTAATTTTCGTATTTTGCTGTTTAAGTAATTGTTTTTCATGGAGTGAAATACAATGGAGAGCGTAGGGATATTTTTAAACATCTCTTGACGGCTGTGGGATTTGAACCCACGCCCTTTCGGACCAGAGCCTAAATCTGGCGCCTTAGACCACTCGGCCAAACCGTCAATATATCAATAAAATAGAATTAATATTTTCTTGAAGAAAATCAGTTCGATTTTAACCAACACCCTCTTGGTAAAATGTAATGCACATGATCTTTTTAGTGCAGGTTTGCTGACATCTGATCTCTTGTGTGGTTGAAATGATATCTTAGCAGTGAATAGGGAGTGCACGGGTGCAATGTCGTCATCAGGTGATTGGGGTATACGACATATAGTATGCAAATAGACATTAACACAAAAGATAAGTTAAATCCAATTCTTTTAGAAGTTACAATATATTTATTATTTACCATCAATTCTGTTTAAAAAAAAAAAGAAATAAACATTAATGACTGACTAACCTTTTTTCTACTAATTTTCGTATTTTGCTGTTTAAGTAATTGTTTTTCATGGAAAAGTGAAATACAATGGAGAGCGTAGGGATATTTTTAAACATCTCTTAACAGCTGTGGGATTTGAACCCACACCCTTTCGGACCAAAGCCTAAATCTGGCGCCTTAGACCACTCGGCCAAACCGTCTATACATTATTAAAATAGAATTTATATTTTCTTGAAGAATACCTGTCTGATTCTAACCAACACCCTCTTGGTAAAATCCAATGCACATGATCTTTTTAGTGCAGTTTTGCTGACATCTGATCTCTTGTGTGGTTTAAATGATATCTTAGCAGTGAATAGGGAGTGCATGGGTGCAATGTCGTCATCAGGTGATTGGGGTATACGGCATATAGTATGCAAATAGACATTAACACAAAAGATAAGTTAAATCCAATTCTTTTAGAAGTTACAATATATATATTATTTACCATCAATTCTGTTAAAAAAAATAAATAAATAAACATTAATGACTGACTAACCTTTTTTCTACTAATTTTCGTATTTTGCTGTTTAAGTAATTGTTTCTCTTGGAGTGAAATACAATGAAGAGCTTAGGGATATTTTTAAACATCTCTTGACGGCTGGGAGATTTGAACTCACGCCCTTTCGAACTAGAGCCTAAATCTGGCACCTTAGATCACTCGACCAAACCGTCTATATATCTATAAAATAGAATTTATATTTTCTTAATGAAAACCTGTTCGATTCTAACCAACACCCTCATGGTAAAATTCAATGCCCATGATCTTTTTAGTGCAGTTTTGCTGACATCTGATCTCTTGTGTGGGTTAAATGATATCTTAGCAGTGAATAGGGAGTGCACGGGTGCAATGTCGTCATCAGGTGATTGGGGTATACGGCATATATTATGCAAATAGACATTAACACAAAAGATAACCTTTTTTCTACTAATTTTCGTATTTTGCTGTTTAAGTACATTAATGACTGACTAACCTTTTTTCTACTAATTTTCGTATCTTGCTGTTTAAGTAATTATTTTTCATGGAAAAGTGAAATACAATGGAGAGCATAGGGATATTTTTAAACATCTCTTGACGGCTGTGGGATTTGAACCCACGCCCTTTCGGACCAGAGCCTAAATCTGGCGCCTTAGAGCACTCGGCCAAACCATCAATATATCAATAAAATAGAATTAATATTTTCTTGAAGAAAATCTCTTCGATTCTAACCAACACCCTCTTGGTAAAATCTAATGCACATGATCTTTTTAGTGCAGGTTTGCTGACATCTGATCTCTTGTGTGGTTGAAATGATATCTTAGCAGTGAATAGGGAGTGCACGGATGCAATGTCATCATCAGGTGATTGGGGTATACGACATATAGTATGCAAATAGACATTAACACAAAAGATAAGTTAAATCCAATTCTTTTAGAAGTTACAATATATTTATTATTTACCATCAATTCTGTTTAAAAAAAAAAAAAGAAAAAAACATTAGTGACTGACTAACCTTTTTTCTACTAATTTTCGTATTTTGCTGTTTAAGTAATTGTTTTTCATGGAGTGAAATACAATGGAGAGTGTAGGGATATTTTTAAACATCTCCAGAAGGCTGTGGGATTTGAACCCACACCCTTTCGGACCAAAGCCTAAATCTGGCGCCTTAGACCACTCGGCCAAACCGTCTATATATCAATAAAATAGAATTTATGTTTTCTTGAAGAAAACCTGTTCGATTTTAACCAACACCCTCTTGGTAAAATCCAATGCACATGATCTTTTTAGTGCAGTTTTGCTGACATCTAATCTCTTGTGTGGTTTAAATGATATCTTAGCAGTGAATAGGGAGTGCAAGGGTGCAATATCATCATCAGGTGATTGGGGTATACGGCATATAGTATGCAAATAGACGTTAACACAAAAGATAAGTTAAATCCAATTCTTTTAGAATTTGCAATATATTTATTATTTACCATCAATTCTGTTAAAAAAAAAAACATTAATGACTTACTAACCTTTTTTTCTACTAATTTTCGTATTTTGCTGTTTAAGTAATTGTTTTACATGGAGTGAAATAAAATGGAGAGCTTAGGGTTATTTTTAAACATCTCTTGATAGCTGTGAGATTTAAACCCACGCCCTTTAGGACCAGAGCCTAAATCTGGCACCTAAGACCACTCGGCCAAACCGTCTATATATCAATAAAATAGAATTTATATTTTCTTGAAGAAAACCTGTTCGATTCTAACCAACACCCTTTTGGTAAAATCCAATACACATGATCTTTTTAGTGCAGTTTTGCTGACATCTGATCTCTTGTGTGGTTCAAATGATATCTTAGCAGTGAATAGGGAGTGCACGGGTGCAATGTCGTCATCAGGTGATTGGGGTATACGGCATATAGTATGCAAATAGACATTAACACAAAATATAAGTTAAATCCAATTCTTTTAGAAGTTACAATATATTTATTATTTACCATCAATTCTGATAAAAAAAAAAGAAGAAATAAACATTAATGACTGACTAACCTTTTTTCTACTAATTTTTGTATTTTGCTGTTTAAGTAATTGTTTTTCATGGAAAAGTGAAATACAATGGAGAGCGTAGGGATATTTTTAAACATCTCTTGACAGCTGTGGGCTTTGAACCCACGCCCTTTCGGACCAGAGCCTAAATCTGGCGCCTTAGACCACTCGGCCAAACCATCAATATATCAATAAAATAGAATTAATATTTTCTTGAAGAAAATCTGTTCGATTCTAACCAACACCCTCTTGGTAAAATCCAATGCACATGATCTTTTTAGTACAGGTTTGCTGATATTTGATCTCTTGTGTGGTTTAAATGATATCTTAGCAGTGAATAGGGAGTGCACGGGTGCAATGTCATCATCAGGTGATTGGGGTGTACGGCATATAGTATGCAAATAGACATTAACACAAAAGATAAGTTAAATCCAATTCTTTTAGAAGTTACAATATATTTATTATTTACCATCAATTCTGTTTAAAAAAAAAAAAGAAATAAACATTAATGACTTACTAACCTTTTTTCTACTAATTTTCGTATTTTGCTGTTTAAGTAATTGTTTTTCATGGAGTGAAATACAATGGAGAGTGTAGGGATATATTTTTAAACATCTCTTGACAGCTGTGGGATTAGAACCCACACCCTTTCGGACCAGAGCCTAAATCTGGCGCCTTAGACCACTCGGCCAAACCGTCTATATATCAATAAAATAGAATTTATGTTTTCTTGAAGAAAACCTGTTCGATTTTAACCAACACCCTCTTGGTAAAATCCAATGCACATGATCTTTTTAGTGCAGTTTTGCTGACATCTGATCTCTTGTGTGGTTTAAATGATATCTTAGCAGTGAATAGGGAATGCAAGGGTGCAATATCATCATCAGGTGATTGGGGTATACGGCATATAGTATGCAAATAGACGTTAATACAAAAGATAAGTTAAATCCAATTCTTTTAGAATTTGCAATATATTTATTATTTACCATCAATTCTGTTAAAAAAAAAAAAAAAAACATTAATGACTTACTAACCTTTTTTCTACTAATTTTTGTATTTTGCTGTTTAAGTAATTGTTTTTCATGGAGTGAAATAAAATGGAAAGTGTAGGGTTATTTTTAAACTTCTCTTGATAGCTGTGAGATTTGAACCCACGCCCTTTAAGACCAAAGCCTAAATCTGGCACCTGAGACCACTCGGCCAAAACATCTATATATCAATAAAATAGAATTTATATTTTCTTGAAGAAAACCTGTGCGATTCTAACCAACACCCTCTTGGTAAAATCCAATGCACATGATCTTTTTAGTGCAGGTTTGCTGACATCTGATCTCTAGTGTGGTTTAAATGATATCTTAGCAGTGAATAGGGAGTGCACGGGTGCAATGTCGTCATCAGGTGATTGGGGTATACGGCATATAGTATGCAAATAGACATTAACACAAAAGATAAGTTAAATCCAATTCTTTTAGAAGTTACAATATATTTATTATTTAGCATCAATTCTGATAAAAAAAAATGAAATAAACATTAATGACTGACTAACCTTTTTTCTACTAATTTTCGTATTTTGCTGTTTAAGTAATTGTTTTTCAAGGAAAAGTGAAATACAATGGAGAGCGTAGGGATATTTTTAAACATCTCTTGACGACTGTGGGATTTGAACCCACGCCCTTTCGGACCAGAGCCTAAATCTGGCGCCTTAGACCACTCGGCGAAACCGTCAATATATCAATAAAATAGAATTAATATTTTATTGAAGAAAATCTGTTCTATTCTAACCAACACCCTCTTGGTAAAATCCAATGCACATGATCTTTTTAGTGCAGGTTTGCTGACATCTGATCTCTTGTGTGGTTTAAATGATATCTTAGCAGTGAATAGGGAGTGCACGTGTGCAATGTCATCATCAGGTGATTGGGGTGTACGGCATATAGTATGCAAATAGACATTAACACAAAAGATAAGTTAAATCCAATTCTTTTAAAAAAAAAAAGAAATAAACATTAATGACTGACTAACCTTTTTTCTACTAATTTTCGTATTTTGCTGTTTAAGTAATTGTTTTTCATGGAGTGAAATACAATGGAGATTGTAGGTATATTTTTAAACATCTCTTGACGGCTGTGGGATTTGAACCCACGCCCTTTCGGACCAGAGCCTAAATCTGGCGCCTTAGACCACTCGGCCAAACCATCTATATATCAATAAAATAGAATTTATGTTTTCTTGAAGAAAACCTGTTTGATTTTAACCAACACCCTCTTGGTAAAATCCAATGCACATGATCTTTTTAGTGCAGTTTTGCTGACATCTGATCTCTTGTGTGGTTTAAATGATATCTTAGCAGTGAATAGGGAGTGCAAGGGTGCAATATCATCATCAGGTGATTGGGGTATACGGCATATAGTATGCAAATAGACGTTAACACAAAAGATAAGTTAAATCCATTTCTTTTAGAATTTGCAATATATTTATTATTTACCATCAATTCTGTTAAAAAAAAAAAAACATTAATGACTTACTGACCTTTTTTCTACTAATTTTCGTATTTTGCTGTTTAAGTAATTGTTTTTCATGGAGTAAAATAAAAAGGAGAGCGTAGGGTTATTTTTAAACATCTCTTGATAGCTGTGAGATTTGAACCCACGCCCTTTAGGACCAGAGCCAAAATCTGGCACCTGAGACCACTCAGCCAAACCATCTATATATCAATAAAATAGAATTTATATTTTCTTGAAGAAACCTGTTCGATTCTAACCAACACCCTCTTGGTAAAATCCAATGCACATGATCTTTTTAGTGCAGGTTTGCTGACATCTGATCTCTTGTGTGGTTTAAATGATATCTTTGCAGTGAATAGGGAGTGCACGGGTGCAATGTCGTCATCAGGTGATTGGGGTATACGGCATATAGTATGCAAATAGACATTAACACAAAAGATAAGTTAAATCCAATTCTTTTAGAAGTTACAATATATTTATTATTTACCATCAATTCTGATAAAAAAAAAAAAGAAATAAACATTAATGACAGACTAACCTTTTTTCTACTAATTTTCGTATTTTGCTGTTTAAGTAATTGTTTTTCATGGAAAAGTGAAATACAATGGAGAGCGTAGGGATATTTTTAAACATCTCTTGACGGCTGTGGGATTTGAACCCACGCCCTTTCGGACCAGAGCCTAAATCTGGCGCCTTAGACCACTCGGCCAAACCGTCAATATATCAATAAAATAGAATTAATATTTTCTTGAAGAAAATCTGTTCGATTCTAACCAACACCCTCTTGGTAAAATCCAATGCACATGATCTTTTTAGTGCAGGTTTGCTGACATCTGATCTCTTGTGTGGTTTAAATGATATCTTAGCAGTGAATAGGGAGTGCACGGGTGCAATGTCATCATCAGGTGATTGGGGTGTACGGCATATAGTATGCAAATAGACATTAACACAAAAGATAAGTTAAATCCAATTCTTTTAGAAGTTACAATATATTTCTTATTTACCATCAATTCTGTTTAAAAAAAAAAAGAAATAAACATTAATGACTAACTAACCTTTTTTCTACTAATTTTCGTATTTTGCTGTTTAAGTTATTGTTTTTCATGGAGTGAAATACAATGGAGAGTGTAGGGATATTTTTAAACATCTCTTGAGGGCTGTGGGATTTGAACCCACGCCCTTTCGGACCAGAGCCTAAATCTGGCGCCTTAGACCACTCGGCCAAACCATCTATATATCAATAAAATAGAATTTATGTTTTCTTGAAGAAAACCTGTTCGATTTTAACCAACACCCTCTTGGTAAAATCCAATGCACATGATCTTTTTAGTGCTGTTTTGCTGACATCTGATCTCTTGTGTGGTTTAAATGATATCTTAGCAGTGAATAGGGAGTGCAAGGGTGCAATATCATCATCAGGTGATTGGGGTATACGGCATATAGTATGCAAATAGACGTTAACACAAAAGATAAGTTAAATCCAATTCTTTTAGAAGTTACAATATATTTATTATTTACCATCAATTCTGTTTAAAAAAAAAAAAGAAATAAACATTAATGACTAACTAACCTTTTTTCTACTAATTTTCGTATTTTGCTGTTTAAGTAATTGTTTTTCATGGAGTGAAATACAATGGAGAGTGTAGGGATATTTTTAAACATCTCTTGACGGCTGTGGGATTTGAACCCACGCCCTTTCGGACCAGAGCCTAAATCTGGCGCCTTAGACCACTCGGCCAAACCATCTATATATCAATAAAATAGAATTCATGTTTTCTTGAAGAAAACCTGTTCGATTTTAACCAACACCCTCTTGGTAAAATCCAATGCACATGATCTTTTTAGTGTTGTTTTGCTGACATCTGATCTCTTGTGTGGTTTAAATGATATCTTAGCAGTGAATAGGGAGTGCAAGGGTGCAATGTCATCATCAGGTGATTGGGGTATACGGCATATAGTATGCAAATAGACGTTAACACAAAAGATAAGTTAAATCCAATTCTTTTAGAATTTGCAATATATTTATTATTTACCATCAATTCTGTTAAAAAAAAAACATTAATGACTTACTGACCTTTTTTCTACTAATTTTCGTATTTTGCTGTTTAAGTAATTGTTTTTCATGGAGTGAAATAAAATGGAGAGCGTAGGGTTATTTTTAAACATCTCTTGATAGCTGTGTGATTTGAACCCACGCCCTCTCGAACTAGAGCCTAAATCTGGCACCTTAGACCACTCAGCCAAACCGTCTATATATCAATAAAATAGAATTTATATTTTCTTGATGAAAACCTGTTCGATTCTAACCAACACCCTCATGGTAAAATTCAATGCACATGATCTTTTTAGTGCAGTTTTGCTGACATCTGATCTCTTGTGTGGTTTAAATGATATCTTAGCAGTGAATAGGGAGTGCACGGGTGCAATGTCGTCATCAGGTGATTGGGGTATACGGCATATAGTATGCAAATAGACATTTACACAAAAGATAAGTTAAATCCAATTCTTTTAGAAGTTACAATATATTTATTATTTACCATCAATTCTGATAAAAAAAAAAAGAAATAAACATTAATGACTGACTAACCTTTTTTCTACTAATTTTCATATTTTGCTGTTTAAGTAATTGTTTTTCATGGAAAAGTGAAATACAATGGAGAGCGTAGGGATATTTTTAAACATCTCTTAACGGCTGTGGGATTTGAACCCACGCCCTTTCGGACCAGAGCCTAAAATCTGGCGCCTTAGACCACTCGGCCAAACCGTCTATACATCAATAAAATAGAATTTATATTTTCTTGAAGAATACCTGTTTGATTCTAACCAACACCCTCTTGGTAAAATCCAATGCACATGATCTTTTTAGTGCAGTTTTGCTGACATCTGATCTCTTGTGTGGTTTAAAATGATATCTTAGCAGTGAATAGGGAGTGCACGGGTGCAATGTCGTCATCAGATGATTTGGGTATACGGCATATAGTATGCAAATAGACATTAACACAAAAGATAAGTTAAATCCAATTCTTTTAGAAGTTACAATATATTTATTATTTACCATCAATTCTGATAAAAAAAAAAAAGGAAATAAACATTAATGACTGACTAACCGTCTTTCTACTAATTTCGTATTTTGCTGTTAAAGAAATTGTTTTTCATGGAAAAGTGAAATACAATGGAGAGCGTAGGGATATTTTTAAACATCTCTTGACGGCTATGGGATTTGAACCCACGCCCTTTCAGACTAGATCCTAAATCTGGCGTCTTAGACCACACAACCAAACCGTCAATATATCAATAAAATAGAATTAATATTTTCTTGAAGAAAATCTGTTCGATTCTAACCAACACCCTCTTGGTAAAATCCAATGCACATGATCTTTTTAGTGCAGGTTTGCTGACATCTGATCTCTTGTGTGGTTTAAATGATATCTTAGCAGTGAATAGGGAGTGCACGGGTGCAATGTCATCATCAGGTGATTGGGGTGTACGGCATATAGTATGCAAATAGACATTAACACAAAAGATAAGTTAAATCCAATTCTTTTAGAAGTTACAATATATTTATTATTTACCATCAACTCTGTTTAAAAAAAAAAAAGAAATAAACATTAATGACTGACTAACTTTTTTTCTACTAATTTTCGTATTTTGCTGTTTAAGTAATTGTTTTTCATGGAAAGTGAAATACAATGGAGAGCGTAGGGATATTTTTAAACATCTCTTGACGGCTGTGGATTTGAACCCACGCCCTTTCGGACCAGAGCCTAAATCTGGCGCCTTAGACCACTCGGCCAAACCGTCAATATATCAATAAAATAGAATTTATATTTTCTTGAAGAAAACCTGTTCGATTCTAACCAACACCCTCTTGGTAAAATCCAATGCACATGATCTTTTTAGTGCAGTTTTGCTGACATCTGATCTCTTGTGTGGTTTAAATGATATCTTAGCAGTGAATAGGGAGTGCAAGGGTGCAATGTCATCATCAGGTGATTGGGGTATACGGCATATAGTATGCAAATAGACATTAACACAAAAGATAAGTTAAATCCAATTCTTTTAGAAGTTACAATATATTTATTATTTACCATCAATTCTGTTAAAAAAAAAAAACATTAATGACTGACTAACCTTTTTTCTACTAATTTTCGTATTTTGCTGTTTAAGTAATTGTTTTTCATGGAGTGAAATACAATGGAGAGCGTAGGGATATTTTTTAAACATCTCTTGACGGCTGTGGGATTTGAACCCACGCCCTTTCGACCAGAGCCTAAATCTGGCGCCCTTAGACCACTCGGCCAAACCGTCTATATATCAATAAAATAGAATTTATATTTTCTTGAAGAAAACCTGTTCGATTCTAACCAACACCCTCTTGGTAAAATCCAATGCACATGATCTTTTTAGTGCAGTTTTGCTGACATCTGATCTCTTGTGTGGTTTAAATGATATCTTAGCAGTGAATAGGGAGTGCACGGGTGCAATGTCGTCATCAGGTGATTGGGGTATACGGCATATAGTATGCAAATAGACATTAACACAAAAGATAAGTTAAATCCAATTCTTTTAGAAGTTACAATATATTTATTATTTACCATCAATTCTGATAAAAAAAAAAAGAAATAAACATTAATGACTGACTAACCTTTTTTCTACTAATTTTCGTATTTTGCTGTTTAAGTAATTGTTTTTCATGGAAAAGTGAAATACAATGGAAGCGTAGGGATATTTTTAAACATCTCTTGACGGCTGTGGGATTTGAACCCACGCCCTTTCGGACCAGAGCCTAAATCTGGCGCCTTAGACCACTCGGCCAAACCGTCTATATATCAATAAAATAGAATTTATATTTTCTTGAAGAAAACCTGTTCGATTCTAACCAACACCCTCTTGGTAAAATCCAATGCACATGATCTTTTTAGTGCAGTTTGCTGACATCTGATCTCTTGTGTGGGTTTAAATGATATCTTAGCAGTGAATAGGGAGTGCACGGGTGCAATGTCGTCATCAGGTGATTGGGGTATACGGCATATAGTATGCAAATAGACATTAACACAAAAGATAAGTTAAATCCAATTCTTTTAGAAGTTACAATATATTTATTATTTACCATCAATTCTGTTAAAAAAAAAAAAGAAATAAACATTAATGACTGACTAACCTTTTTCTACTAATTTTCGTATTTTGCTGTTAAGTAATTGTTTTTCATGGAAAAGTGAAATACAATGGAGAGCGTAGGGATATTTTTAAACATCTCTTGACGGCTGTGGGATTTGAACCCACGCCCTTTCGGACCAGAGCCTAAATCTGGCGCCTTAGACCACTCGGCCAAACCGTCTATATATCAATAAAATAGAATTTATATTTTTTGAAGAAAACCTGTTCGATTCTAACCAACACCCTCTTGGTAAAATCCA